>NC_143562.1:88752500-88972500 GCF_054136105.1 Typopeltis vanoorti
TCTAAGAACATTAAGTCGAGAATACTAAGTGGTCCCGGTAATTGGTCATTTTCTTCCCTTCCAACCCATTTGGGAACTGGATATCCAAAGTTAGCAGGAGTCTTGTATACTTAACAATCGTCAACATTCTCAGCTTTATTAAATTGACTATAACCAACAGATAGCATGATTGATTTGCCTGTATTTTCTTGGATTATTATTATTGTTATTACATAACACCTCTAGGGAGTCCAAAGACTCATCAAGGGAGGTTAGAGCACCTACTCTACAACTCTCTGTCTCCACCACTCAATCCAGCAACTACAACGAACCGCAACTACCATCATCATCATCTACAGCAACGCCATTTACTGCCCATCATCACCACTATTTTCACCGACAATCACAAACGCCCATGCCCAGGGCGGGATTCGAGCCCACGGCCTTTTGGCTGGAGAGCGGATACGCTGACCACTCGGCCAACCAGGCCGGCAAAAAAATGAATGCCCTCAGCATTGTTATTATTATTATTTGACACCTCCAGGGAGTCCAAGGACTCATCGAGGGAGGGCACCTGCGCTACAATTCCGTCTCCACCATTCAGTCACCAATTGACCGCAACTACTCCAACGTCATCTACTGCCGACCACCACTGGTATTTCCACAGTGATTAACATCCATGCCCATGGCGGGACTCGAACCCGCAGCCTTTTGGCTGACGAGGGGATATGCTATCCACTCGGCCAACCAGGCCAAATCACTGACTTAAGTTTTGCACATCATATAAACATCTACCGACTAGAATGAGAATGGGCTAATCAGCACAAATCTCTTTGAGTTGGTGAACTGAAAAAAGTGAATTTTTAGCTTTGAATGTTAGTAAAACTGTGTAGTTGAACTAAATTGGTTTTCCAGTGAAAATATCACTGTCATTTCCTAATTATGTCACATCTTGTACTTGTGAAGAGCCAAATATTAATCAAAAATACAAATGTTATATTACCTTCATCATTATTTGTGACAGTTATTGTGCTATTATCCCTTTTCAATTAGTCATTCAAATTTACTTACCAAAAATATGGTTTCAGCCGGTGATGTGGTTTCTATCATATATTCATCGGATTGGACAAAGACAAAGAAATTTATGCAGATAAAAACGAGGCAAACCTATGCGGACCTTATGGATGAAATGTACAAATTTTTAAACAAGCCCACTCCTGCTGTCCCTCCCCCCGAAGGTGAGCTTAGACCTTTCACAAGTCATGCATCTGGTGAAGCATTCTCACAAAGCATTGTTTCAATTCCCGAATTTGAATAATTTGTTTGTTGACGAACTAGCATCCGCTGTCTCCTCCGATGAATTCAGTTAATAAAGCAGCAGATGAAGAATTATTCTTGCTGGATTGTTAATGGTAAGTGCTTGAAGCACTGCATTGACGTTTTATTATTTATTACAATAGAGTACTTTGTATAGTAATTTTGTTATAGTTTGAACGCTGTATTTCACTATAAAAGTAGTTAAAATATAATAAAAAAAGCCCCACACATTTTAGAATTCAAGCATGTTAATTGTTAACACATCCTAATGGTTCATGAGGGTGGGTGTACGACCCCCCTCACGCATCACTTCCACCTCCTTTTCTCATCTTCCAACATTTGATGTTTCCTGTCAAGCACTGAACAAACTACCGCCTATATCTTCCGCATTACTTCTACCGTAGTTATCACGCTTCCGTGAAAAATGTTGCTTTTCCACATTTTCCCTCAAGTTTGCAGCTATTAAACAGCGAGCAACAAAAATCGATGTGGGCCACAGAAAACTCTGTAGCCGTTTCCAGCCACTACTGTAATGTATGCTTTCTCTCTCTTCCTCAAAGTTCGATTTTTCCACGTCTTCTTACCTATTTCTTAAAGGTAGGTGCTGGCGTTGTTTTGAGAAAATTACCAGCTGCTTACGAAGAAATGTTCGTGAGCACGTGCGCAACACAGACAGACACGAAGTGGTTGCTGGCGATGAAAGCTCAAAAGTTTACATTCTTCTGTAGGTAGATTATATACGGATCGTTTCATGGTACTCATATAACATTTTTTTTTTGTTGTTGTGAATAACATTCCTTAAATTATTCCTTCTGGAATATATTTAAGGCTTCGTTATTATAAGATGATAGCGAAGTATGTAACATTGTTCATAAAGCAAAGCAGGTGATCTTTCTCCCAACTGTGGCTATCCAATCTACTATTTTAGACCTAAACTACTTTCAGGCGTACACCAAGGTTATTTTACTAAGACTTATTTTTTGCTCTAAATTATTAGCTCGGAGTAGTGCAAAATAGTAATATTCGCGAGCGGTTTACGACTAATCTAGCATTATTTATTTATATTCTACTTTACTTAAACAGTTACTGTTCAGCGTTGAATTTCATAAAATAACTTAGTTTGGTTTAAGGGCAGTGGCGCACCCAGGGGAGAGGGAAATGAGGATCCCCCCCCCAAATAAAAGGAAAAAAAAAACACTAGAAAATTTTAGTGTTTTTTTTTTTCAAAAATCTTTTCCTAAATAAAATTCATTTTTTTTATTTATATTGTGTCGTGTCTTCTATTTCTATACTACTTATGAATTGGCGGTCACATAGGGTGGGAATACCCTACAGCTCTCGGGAATCACGGCCGCTGTGAACGCTAGGCGAACGAAGTAGTGCTCCGGCGGACCGAGAGCTACTTCGTTTACCCGAGCGGGGTCAGAGGAGATCACTGGTATCATGTATTGGCGATCATTGCAGATGCTCAATCATAGGTTGTATTCGATGCGTAGTGTATATTCTCAAATCGCCTACTCAACTTCCCCCCCCCCCTCCTGATTAATTCTTGGGTGCTCGGGCCCCAAGATGAAATCATGAGTGCGCCACTGTATAAGAATGTTGTATGCAGTCACCACCCCTACGCATGCATAGGGATGGTGACTGCGTAGACAGGATGTTTGTAGAGGGTTTCTGTAGAGCGGCTAATTTTTTTTTGGGGGGGGGTAAAAGAGCATCAAGGACAATGTTTTTTATACAGTGAAGAAAATTAATACTAAAACTGAAGATCAGTGAACCAATTCTTTCTTATTTGTATTTTTTTTAAGAATTTTTATAAAGATGCTTCTGTTGTGAAGTTGTGCACATGAATTTCTTACGAAAAACTGATGTTTTCTGTAATCCAGCAGTTCACTAACTAAGCTATAGTTATCAAGAAATCACTTTTACATTCTGTAGTAAATAAGCAGTACAATAATAAAGAGACCACAAAAGGAGTGATGTTTTTATTTTATTGTATAAAATGCTCGGATTCTGTTGCGTACTTCGAGAACTTAGATATAGGTCTTGCTTTTTCTGTTCTTTTCAACAATGGAAATAAAAACAAGACGCACACACACGCACACACACACACACAGTTTAAAGCGCAGAACGCAAGGCAGTCGAAGGTGGTACTAAAGAATTCTTTTCAACTCTAACAGATCACACGACTTAATGTTAAATAGGATTTGACGCACAGCCTTCTAATTTATCATCCCAAGAGAACAGTATCCAAAAGAACTCGCTAATAGACAACCAACATGACGACACAAGTCTGGCAGACAGGCAAGCTCCTCTTTGTTTTAGTTCTTTGTGAACCCTGCATTATGTATTGTGTAGCATTGTTACTGTAGAATTGAAAACTATTTCCTAGATAATGCCAGCCAAAGCTGTTCACTGGCTGCATTATTCATAATTATTAGTCAAGCTATTATATTTAAGTTTGCAGTTATATACATACATTTCAAGAAGTCGATTGCTTTGTCCTCGAAATCACTGAATCTGTGAAATGTAGTACAGTTCTTTTATGTCTTTCATAAAGACTACAAAGACCTTTATGAGCTTGCGCAGATGAGCCACGTGCGTTAAACGTGGTTAGATAATCCAGCATCTTGCGAAATATGCATTATTGAGGACTTGAAGTAGATTGAACAAAATGCAATTTCATCTGTTTATTTTGTCACGTATGCGACAAAATAAACAGATGAAATTGCATTTCAACAAATTTATCCAAGTACGTGAAAATTTATGATTTAAAATCATTAAAAGAATGCTTCTATGCTAAGAAAATAGACGGATTGCACGTCCATTCGAAATATCACAAGGCGTTACATATTATTATTATTATTATCACCTCTGGCAACTCCAAGGAGTCGACACTCATCGAGGGAGGCCCTAACATCATGTAAAGAACAGCTATTCGACATTCAACCAGTATCTATCATACCTCGCCTTGAACTCATTCACAGTCATGGCACCCACAACAGACTCTGGCAGCTTATTCCACTCATTCACCACTCTCCAAGTAACAAACCTAGCTCTAACACTCTTGCTAACCACATTCTTGCCCAGCTTCCATGTATGCCCCCTAGTCCTCCCACCACCAGTCCTATTCTAAAAAATATCTTCTGGATTAATCTTATAGAAACGCTTCAGTATTTTGAATGTCTCAATCATATCACCCCTTTTCCGCCTATCAACCAATTTTTACAACCCATAAATCTTCAACCTATTCTCATAAGGTTCATTCCATAGACCTGCTATCATCGTGGTCACTCGCCTATGGATCCTCTCCACCTCCTCCCCATCAAGAAGAAACCCTGGCGCCCATATCTGGGCACAGTAGTCTAGTGGGGTCTTATCAACGCTCGATACAGAGGAACAATAACTTGTTTGTCTCTGTTTGTTAAAGTATTTTTCAGCAACCAAGTGATTTGATGCGCTGATTTAGCCACTTTTGCGATGTTCCCCCTGAACTTCAACTCCCTATCCACAAACACTCCCAAATCCCTAGCCTCATCGATCTCTTGGAGTACGGTTCCACCATTGTGATATACTGCTGCTAATCTTTTCATCCCAAAATGCATAACATTACACTTTACCGCATTAAATTGACATCCATTTTCCTTAGCCCAGTACTCCAAGCTATTCAAATCATCTTGCAAAGTTTGACATTCTGTGCACTCACTATTGCTTTACCCAACTTTGCATCATCAGCAAACAAGTGAACACCTCCTCTCAGATCATTTCCTATATCGTTAATGAACAAATTGAAAAGTAGTGATCCAAGAACAGAACCCTGCGGCACACCACTAGTCACAAGCTGTCTTTTGGACTCTACTCCTGAATAAACCACTTTTTGATATCTGTCCATCAACCACTCTCCTATCCATCTCACCAACCCTAAATCTATCCGCATATGCTGCAGTTTACTGATTAGAATTCCATGTTGTATCCTGTCGAAGGCCTTAGCTAGGTCCAGTAGAATCACTGTAAACCCATTACCCTTATCCAGTTCAGCCGTCACTGTTTTATAAAACGTCAGCAAGTTACTGAGGCCTGATCTACCTTCACAAAACCATGTTGTCCCCCATACAGTATCCCATTTTCATCTATCCAATCCTGTATTCTTCTCTTGACTACTTTCTCCAAGACCTTGACAATGATTCCTGATATGCTAATCGGTCGGTAATTTACAACAGCAGTCTTGGAACCTGCTTTATGCAGTGGAACTATTTTCCCTTCTTTTCATCCCCCAGGGACTAACCCAGATCCAAGACTCAAATTACACAAAATTGTCAAGGGTACTGACAATTCTTTAGCCGCTTCACGTACAACACGAGCTTGTATACCATCCAATCAAATAGATGTATTGGCATTGAGGTTTTGTAATAGACTACTCACCTCCACTTTATTCACCATATTATTCTACTTTATTCCCGTATAATGTATTGGTTCATTCATTTCTGCAATGTCACCACTGGATGATATATTCTTGCAAAGTGCTCGCTCAGTAATTGAATTATATCAACTGATTCGGTTACCTCCCTACCATCGTCATTCTTTAACACTTTCATTGCCAACCAAGCTGAAAATTGGAATTTCGTGGGGTGGGCAAATTTTTTTAATTTTTTTTATTTAGTTAGCGACGTCCACGCGATAACGCGTGATCGGCCGTTTGGTGAGAACTCGCATCGCGCGATATCGCGTGTTTGGCAATGAACATGTTAAAGTCATTCTGCCATATACATTTTTTCTTTTACTTGCAGCATATCAAAAAAACTGTTTGGGATTCTCTTTAGCCTGCATGGCTAATGTTCTTTCATAATCCGTTTTTGCTTTTCTTACCACATTTGTTACCCTTCTGTCCTGCGCTTTATACCGTTCATGTGCCTGCCGGTCACATTTCTCCTTAAATTCCCTCGATAGTTTTTTTTTTGGTGTTATTCATCCATTTAATCCCTACTTGATTTATTATTCGGACTAGCCCTTGCAGTTTTACATGCCATGGCACTGAACCAATCAAATTCCTAAGCTTGTCATACTTACTAGCCCGATAATTCCACATGTATCCTGTCTTAATTGTAAATTCCACACCTTTAGCCACCTCCCAAGTCAAGAACCTATGATCACTCTCACCAATTGGGTGGCAACGTGGTCATATTCGTTACAGCCAAATTCTCGGATGCAATTACTAAGTCAAGCACTCTCTGACCACTAGTAGTTTCCATTACATGCTATCGCAGATAGTTATCCCTTAATAACTGCATAAAATCCAATTCCTTCCTCCCATGTGTCCTCTCCTCCTTCCAATCAATGTTACCATAGTTGAAATCACCCATAATAATTACCCTCCTTCCACTCATTTTTTCTATTTGCTTATGCATACTGTCTTCACTATCTATTCCATCACCTGATCTATAGCAGCATCCAACTGTATATTTTGTTCTGCTAGTTTCAATCTCACACCAAATACCCTAAAATGTGCTCTTTTCTCTACCTGCAGTTCCACTTCTATTCTCCTTGGCTGTAGCTCATCAGCTATCATCAATAACACTCTTCCCCCCCCCCCCCATTTTATTCTCCCCGTTACTCCTGAATACACCATACCTCTCACATTCAATCCCACTAGTTATATCATCTTCTGTCAGCCATGTTTCACTAATGCCAATAACCTGTGGCCTGGAAGTGCCAACTAAGGCCAAAAATTCTTCCTTCTTGTTCCTAATACTTCTGGCATTAGTATACATGAATTGCAGAAGCCCATTTGTCCCATTCCTACCTTGATGCCTTATACTAACTGTCCCATTCCGATTCGTAGTCTTTCGTACTCACTTGAGCATATTACACACATTCATACACTCAACTGTCTCCCTAAAGTCTGCATATCTACCCCCCCCCCCACCTTAATAACTCTAGTTTCCCTGATTCTGCACATTCACTTCCACTACATTCGACAACATCTTATCAAGTCTCCGTACACCAAATCCATTCAAATAAACCACCCAACTTATATAAATCCTTCCGCCCATCGAACTCACTCCACACATACACAAATGTCACACCACTCGTCCTGCATAATTCACGTATAAAGTCATTAGCAATTATGGCCCTCCTTCTATAATCTTCACTGTCATACCGCCGGAACAGTCTCACCATCCTAACTCTCTCACTCTTCTCTTTTGAAGTCATCATTCTTTGCGATCAGGCAGTGCCTCTCATGCAGTAGTGAAGGATCAATGTGATAACACTCACAGCACTAAACTGCTACATAAATCGCAGTTTACAAATCATATATAGCATGTGCGCACACTAAGATTCAGAATGCTAAATCAACAACGCAGCCACCTTATGTATCATCCTTATGCTGCACGTATTTTAATACTAAGAACTACGCATTACATAAACTTATTTTGTTATTTAAAAATATATTAAGCCAAGTGCGATGTACACTAACTACTCTTAACAGATTTAACCCGCTGTAACTCTGTTTTCAAGTGGAATATTCTCGATCCATCACCTTTGTTTTTGTCAGAAGTATTCTCAGCTGACATACCTAAAATGAAAGGAAATTGAACTTCAGTATCAACTATTACATGACTCGGCACTGATTCATTTTGGTCTATACCGAATGGAACTGAACACAATGTTTTACTCATTGCAGAGTTGAAAACCGATTGAAAGGTGTGCATTATTTAGCAAACATTGAGCTGCCATGATCGTGAGACTTGTAGATAAATTTCTGTAAACGGCTTTATGCTATTAATTGCAAACATTTCAAATGCTTTGAAAGTAATCTACCACTTAATAGAAAAGGCCGTGTCGTGAGCACACTTCCCAAAAGATACAGTTAAAGGGACTCGATAAAAGCTTAATTGACTATCCTAAATAGACTAAATGAGATGGCCTTGCGTTTTTACTATTCGCGAAACGGCATCGCTTCTCGCATCGCTATTGGATAACTCTAGAAAAGATCTATAATGTGGTAAGTAGATGATAATGAAGTACTCACGTTTATGGCACGCGAAAACGATCGGATAAGTTATTACTGACTACGCGAACCCGCTCTCAGCCAATATTTAATTTTGTTAAATACACAACCGCCGAATCTCTCTACCATCGGTTAGGTTTAAAGGTACTTTACCTTTAAACGTAAAAACAAGTTTGGGAAAGTTTAATCATTTCCAGGAAATGTGTTAAATCATCAGCACTTTGTTTTGCCTTAGGATGACGTGGGTTGGATTGTTATCCAATGCTATGCATCCCGCCCACTGAAAAGTTGGGAACCACGCATTAGTACCCCGATTGCGATAACAGTTTGTATATATCACACTGAGATATATACTGCCTGAATTTGTTTGAATTATTCTAATGAAATAGAAACAAATTTAGTTAATATACATACTGTATTTACTAAATATCTCAAGGATCACTTTTATAATCCATATAAAACAGACAACCTTAATGTTGTCTGTTTTAGCCACAATGTACTCATGTTATTGTGAAATACGCCTTTATATGGTTGTCAAGGGGTCGTACCCATAGTTATTATAATTGAATAAATCCGACAAATATAGCTTGATTTGGGGACGATTCAGTGTCACTATTGAACCATTCCATCTATATATCACTAGCATTAACGATCCTAAACCAGTGTTCAAACCACATGCTCTAGATTCATTAAAAAGACATTAGAGGTTGTTTTTATCGACTTGACGTTCGTATCCATTTAAACTTCACAAGGTGTTATAACTTAGCACAATCATCAATCATTAGAAATAAAAGTAAATCATGTGAATGATTGCATAGAATAATACAATAGTATTATTTATTCTTAAGCATTTTCTAGATCCACCCACAAATTTCTCAAATGGGAGCAAATTAACTTGAAGAAAACTTAAAAGCATCTATTTTTTCTAGTAGCATTTATCCTTTATATATATATATATATTACCAAAAATATCGACGTTGTGAAGAAAATAGTCATTCCCATATATAGTGAATTAGGCCAAGAAATTTCATTTGAAATTTCAAAACAGAGCTGCATCTGTCGAAGTATTTTTTTACAGTCGTAAGCAAATATACATTTCTCATAACTTCGAATTTGTCGCTTCGTTTATTTTGCTTTTTAATTTCAATCCTTCAAGAGTGCATTCATTATTATGATCCTAATTTGGACTGCCATTCGGTGATAATTAGAAGTGGATTCACATTTCATGTATTCCCAGGCACAATCTTCAAGTTACGACTTTGTGCTGTTTGTGGTTTTAATTGTAACATTATAACTTTTCACATCCAATGACGTGTTGTGTTCATAATTGTAGCGCTATAATATTACAGTTGATATTAATTATAACATTATAACGCATAACGTCCTATCTCTTTCCCCCTCGAAATGTTTATGACGTTCTTAGTTTACATCTCTTCCTTCTTCGAACGATGTTATACGATACATTGTGTATCGTGAAATCCTCAGATGACATCAGATTTCTATTCTTGGCCTGACTTACACCTCTAGTCTTTCCTGCATCGTCGCATCACATCCATAACCTCTTCGGTTTCAAATAGACTTTGTGTTCTTTTTTTCGTGGAACACTACTTCTCATCGATACGGTTGCTAATATCCTATAAATTTTAATTGCGCTGAACCATAGCATAATATTCTCAAGTTTGGAATATTGCAACGTGGAGAACTTCGACCGGTACTTGATACAGTTCAGAGAACAATCCATTTATGCATGACCCTCTCTTGCTAGTTCAGTCATGCAGACGTTTTTCTACCTTTTTATGTATGTTTTAATAAAAGCTGTTCTGTCATACTGGCTACTGTGATTGGTTCACCCTCGCTTGGGTCTGTAGAAAAATGTGCGCAGCTGCTAGTCGACAGCTATAGAAATCACAGCTTTAAACTTACCAAACCGACTTCTCGTTCTTCTGTTCTTCAGATCTTTTGCTTCCATGTGCGTCTGTTCTTTGGTGACTTCCTCTCACTGTTTTTCCCAAGTTGTTCAAAAACGCATCGATATGTTCGTTTTTTCTCCTTAACCTTTCACACACTTTCAGTATTCACAGTATGACTATTCTTCGTTGGGTTACTTGGTTTGTTTCATTATTTTACTTTTCTATGTCGACAGTCATTTACACCATTCTCAGGTTTGTGTTTTTGAATAGTATCATTTATTCATTCAATATTTTTATTAATTTACACAGCTAAACATTGTAATCTGAAAGAACCCATTTCACCTTTCACTTCAATTCTAATACAAAATTGACGTTTCTTAAATCGTTAGCATCATACGATTCATCAATTATGTTGCTATCATCAAATGGGTTAAATGAAGTTCAATTCGAATCACACTCGTTTTGCTTTGAGAGTACTATTGGTGTTGCTACAGTTGTGATGATCAGCATCATAACAGCAACAACCTGTTGGCCTAGTTGGCAAGTGGATGGGAGAATAAATTTATTGTTTGGCGTTAGACCACCTTTCCAATGAGGACTGAAATGGCTTGACAACTGGTAAAAAGTCCTTAGCCTGTCTAATAAAAGCATGATGTGCTATAGTTCGCCCACCATTTCTAGATCCCTTCTTGGCTTTGTGCCAAGAATAGTCGATTCATGCTGAAGGGGAGAAAGAAATGAAGGATGTAAGAATTGGTCGCCAACATGCGAAATCACGTGCTTTCTTGTCTGTCGCTGTACTAGTACTAGCTTGATTTTTGTTGTTCTCTTTTTGCATTATTTTTTTATTATTAATTTGTATATGATGGATCCAGTACAGTCAACAAGTTCTATTGTTACACGTTTCAGTAGCTCTTGCAAAAGAATATTGAATAATGTGCTGACATTCTGCGAAAAAGAATCGTCAGAAGGCCGTCTTCTTGTTCCCCTTTCTCAAGTCATAAAACGTGCAAGTGCAATTGCGGGCGTATCGGGGTCGACTGTTAAAAGAATTCGTAGGGAATCAAAAGGTGAAGGTAAGCCAAAATTTAAATCTCCTAAAAAAAGCGCCAGAGAAAGAAAACCATCGAAACCGTAGCTTTGAATGATTTTGATGTAGACGTTATAAGAAGAACTATTCACGAATTTTACGTGGTCGAGAAAAGAGTGCCAACTGTTCCGAAATTGATTCCTGTGCTTAAAGAAAAAATTAATTTTTCTTGGAAAAGAGAAACTTTAAGGAAAATACTTCATGAAATAGGATTTTGTTTTAAAAAGTCCCAGAATAAAAGGAAACTTATCATGGAGCGGTGACATTGTTTTATGTAGAACGCAGTATTTGAGAGCAATAAGACGTTTCAGAGAGGAGAAAATACCGATTGTATATCTAGATGAAACTTGGATTGATAGTAATTTAACTTATGGAAAATGTTGGCAGTCTAAAGAAGAATGTGGAGTGCTACAAACCGGAAATGCCTCGCGGCGCATAATAATTTTGTGTGCGGGTGGAGAAATGGGTTTTTTAGCGAATTCAAACTTACTATACAAAGCCAATTCAACTATTGGAGATTACCATGGGCAAATGAATTCTACGATTTTCGAAAAGTGGGCAGAAGAAAAACTGATTCCAAACCTTCCTAAAAATGCTGTTGTTATAATTTATAACGCTTCATATCACTCTATTCGATTAAACAAAGTTCCAAATTGGTCTAATAAGAAGCAAGTTCTTATGGATTGGCTCTCTGCAAATAACATTTCTCATTCCCCAGATATGCGAAAAATTGAATTGCTTAATTTGGTCAAAAGAAACTCGCCCACAACTAATATTTAAATTCGACACGATGCTCAAAGAGCATGGATTTCTAGCTTTGAGGCTACCACCATATCATTGCGATATTAATGCTATTGAGTATGTTTGGGCAGAAGTGAAAAGTTTCATTCGCCATCGCAACGTAACTGGGGATATTGACATGTCGAAACTTTTTAAGCTTTCAGAACAGGCGATTGAAAGTATTACTGTTCAAAAGTGGGGAAAATATTGCTCTCATATCACCTCATTGGAAAATATATATTGGGACAGAGACGGAATTATCGAAGAATTATGCGAACCTTTGGTGATCAGTTTAAGTGAAAGTGATGGCGATTCGGACACCGATTCAGATGACTCTGAAGATTAAAAGAATTTGACAATGGTATTTTTTCCAACATTTGTTTGCATGCTATTGAGAGTCACAACAACTCATAAATAATTAATCAGTTTAGGACATTAAAGTGTCTCAGTTCTCTCAACTGTAAGTTTAGAATATCTAAGTTCATTTGAAATAATTTCTGTTTTTCTATATAATTCTTTTTATTTTATAGAAAACTTTCTTAAAAATAAACTTAGTTACATTTTTGTTTTATGCTATAGCTTTTTTAATTTTATTAACACTCTACGTACATTTTTCCAACTGTTATACAAGCAAAATAGTTACACTTTAAAAACAGCAATGTTCGTAAAAGAAAAGCTAAATTTTCCGACATGTAATAATAAAAAACTCAGTTTGTTTATTATTACATCCCAGAGGACAGACCGATTACCCTATTATCGGAATGGATTCTCCTTTTTCTGACATGCGCAGAAGTGTCGAGGGACCTCAAATCGGGGGCGAACTATACAGGTTTACAACGTTTCATGGGTGTGAGACACAAAAAATGTCACTAATTATTTACATTCCTAACAAGAAAAACAATAATGTCAGCCAAGTAGCCGCTTCTAAATACGACCAACGAAGTGCTTCTACATGACTCACATTTTTACATAATGCGATATCAATTATTATTTTTTTTATTACGTGATACCAGGACTTTTATTATGTCCCAGGACTCATAGCGGGAGGACACTCTACTCCACTCCGTTACATACATCTAACCGTAATTAGTACGGTTCAACATAGTACTAGAAATTGTCAGTGGACCTTACATAACAAGAAATATATTCCAAATTTTGTCGAAAACGGTTGAAGGATGTTGCCTGTACAAATGTCTAAAGAGGAACTTCCATTTCAATTCGAATGGACTAAAGTTTCAAATTACTTTAAACAACTTGAGAAACAACTACATTTAGTAGGCATTAATTGAACCCTGCAACCATTAGAGGGGTCTGTCAGAAAGCAATCTTGTGCAACCCTCCTTTCCCCATACGTCATTTTAGCCCGAATTTTTCAGGAGATCATTAGAAGACTATTCCAGATTTGGTCGAAATTTGTTTAACGATACGAATCGCAGAGGTGTTTGTAGAAGAATTGATGCTTCCTACCATTCCTACTCCTTCATTTTAGTCTTACTTATCTAACTTTTTAGAGCACCTTAAGCAGTGCTAGAAACAATTGTGTTTCAATAAGTTTTGCAATGCAAACTATGGAGGTGTTTTCAAAGGATACTACTCCACCAACCCCCATCCTTCATTTTTTGTTTGATTCGGCTGAAATTCTCATTTGATCATAATCAGAGTAAGAAATTATATTCCAGATTCTAGTAGTAATTGGTTTAACGAGACAACCAGAAGAAGTTTGCAGAAGTGCTTCCCTCTTGTTTTATTCTGATTAGACTAAAGTTCTCGACGGAATTTCAAAAAGAAAACAATTTTATAATTCCAAATATTGTTCATATTTGAGACACTCACACACATATATGAACATCAAATGAATGATGATGCCACATGACATTACTGTGAATGAAAATGATTATAAGAGGATTCAATATTATGTATATGGGGGGGGGGGGGTAACTGTACGCTCTCTTTGGTTTTTATGTTACTTAGGCGGAGACCAAATCAGTCAGGCTACGGCTACTCCAATCAGACAGAAACACTTGCTTCTAGACTCCTAGTTGGACTAATTCATTTAAATGGTACTGGTCTTCTTAGTCCAATAAAATCCAATAAAGTCCAATATAATGGCATGTTGGTCCGCCGTGGCCCAGGAATGGCCTCGATACTCACTCTACGAATTTCCGGACACGCTCCACAATACTCTCCTAGGCCCGCATGATGAATTCATGTTTTATCATACTTCTGAGGGTGGTTATCTGTCACAAACATCCCATTAAAGCAAAGTTACTGTTATGTTCCTGTAATCGTTTCTAGACGACAGGCCTACCGTACCTTGGTGTGTTTTCCTTGTTCGAAGTGTGCATTATATGAATAGCAAATGATCCACACGAATGGTTGTGCTTGAGTCGGCATGATTATCAGATTGGCCTAACCATTCAGCCCTTGCTCTGCTATTATTAAAGAGCCTGAGGCGTGCCAGAAAAACATGCTAAGACCATCACTCCGCTTCCATCATCTTGCTTGTTTTGAGTCGTGATGACAGGCCCACTATTGTCTCCATATCATTGTCCTTTTGTCCGCATGTAATAACTCGAATTGGGATTCATCAATCCCCATACAACTTTTCACCATTTCCATAGTGTGTCCATCTTAACTGTAGCTGCTTTTTTTGTTAGCAATACATTGTACCTTCAAAGATCGTTTGCTATTATAATGACATGTTGGTTAGTGTCCGTCGAGTGTTGAGTTCATTCCACTCCTTTTTTGGTCTCTAGTCATATGATCAAATGTAGTGTATACTGGATTTTGATTCTGCGGATTTTTAGTTTCTTTCTTGCATCAATCGACTATTTTCAACTTAATGTTCATGACTTTATGTCGTGTGTTTGATTATTTACTATAAGTATGCTAAGAACGGTGTTTTGTTGAGGCCATCCTAGGAAAGCAGAGGATTTCAAGATATCTTCCAACTAGCTCATCTGGTTCCTGTTTTCATTTCCCCTTTAGAAAACACATACTGTGTCCCGTAGATAATCACCTGTCCATTTATAACACTTACTTACCAGTGTTGTTGCATGTTTACGAGGTGCCTTTCATTTTGTATAGGGTGGTCGCTAATATTTTCGCCACTAAATGTACATCTTAACATTGTTTTTCTACATAACCTCCGCTCATTTTGAGGCACCTTTCCCAATGAAAAATCTTTCTCGCTACTTCTACCCGAGTAACATCAGGATTAATGTGAAAGCTGAAATATTCTTCCTTATCTTCGGATTTGATGTGGAACGAATAGCATTCTGTTTTCAACTTGAAAACACAAACAGCTTGCCATCATAATGCATGGCCTTAGTTGGTTTGACTTAACGCAACAACTAACCAACCATGTCTCCATTTGTGCAGCCATTTTGGTTTGTTTTTGTTTTGTTTTTACGTGTCCATGTAAAGACTGCTCATTTCTGCTTGCAGAAACTACTATGATATTTATGAACGAATAAAATTCTCTCTCTCTGCCTGACTTCTATGCGTCGCCAGCTATATTCTCGATGCCTTACTTTTGGAATAGCCCTAGGAATGTAAACAACATATTTCTTTAGATCCACTTGGTTTGTTTGAATAAACTGTAGACTCTATCATCAGCATTCCACGCTCCTGTGAAGTATGGTGCTGGAAAATATCTTGCAAATATATCGTCCCTGTGATTTATTTATATTATTTTCATTTTCTTCAACTACAAAAGTGACATCATAATTAGAATTAAGAGTCGACAATGTGTTGAGAATGATGATAAGAACGCGCATAAGCATTATAATAATGAATGTGCATGTGATGTTGTCACTTTTACTGGCTAGATCCATACCAAGCTGCGAATAATTCATATTAATTTAAAAAAAATAATGCAAATAGTGAAATTGCTGTTCTTCCAGTTGTACTAAGACTAGGTCTATGATTCCAATTATTTTGTATACTCGTCATATTACCCAAAGCCTTTAGACACTGGTTTAAAGTACACTACCGATAGTTTAATAACCATAAATATCTACGCAAGATAATCCCTATGGTTGGAGACAGCTTTTTGATGCCAAGAGCCACTGGAGTGTTACAAATCTTACGTACTCTAATAGACAAAATGGAAATGGTCTTGCAATATAACAGTGGTCTGAAAAGAGTTATATCGTATACTGTAGTGCGATGCATCGGATTATGTAACCGATGGAGATATCGTATACCAGCAGATGACTTCAATCCCTGTCAGCTTAAAAAAAGGAAAAAAAAACCCAGCAGTTACTGGTATAACGGGCACAGGAAAACATTGGACACACCAGAAGTGGAACAGGGTCGCAGGGTCCGACTAATTCCGGTTCCATTTGTTCCACACTGATGGCAAGGACAGGATATTACCATAATATCATCAGGGGAATCCATCTTGCCAAGTGGCAGTCTTTTACTGGTGCATGGTGTTGTGGGGATTGTTCGTGTGGACACGTTAGATTCCCTGAAGCAACCTTTGAGCATAAAGTGGACATTGTTACTACACAGGTACACCCATTCATGCTCACAGTTTGTCCATAGGATAACGATTACATCCATTTTAGGTGAGAGATGAGTAAAAATACATAAAAATATATAAAACCAATCAAATATAAAAAAATCACTAGTCCACTCACGATACAAATGTACTGTAGATTTAAAAATAAACCTTTCATTGGTGGCTGCTATAAAAAAAAAGATGAGCCATATTACAAGGTACACATCGTGTGTAATAGCTCCAGGAGCAGGAAAATGTAATTATTAGTCTGCTCAGTAATAACTCTTAACTAGATGATAATCTATGGGACTGTCTTTGCGTCATGCTATGGCTTTCTCATGTCGACGTCCCGACAAATTGAGGGCTGAGAAAGAAATGTAAATCTATTTTTATACATGCAGATATTAGTAAAAGTTTCCTAATAAACTGGCCACTCAGTATATGTTTATTCACGGAAAATATATGGCACCTCGTTTTTTCCATTAACCAGAATTGGCACTCCTAGCCTATCGAGTTCTTGAAACCCATTTTCATTTTAGCCTGATAGCCTATAGAAGGTTACGAAGTTTCCAGGACAAGGTGGATTGCCTTCCCATTTCTTTCTGAGAGATGTTAAACTACACTATCCCCTATCCCTACCTTTTAGCATGCAATTACCTCTTCGTAGAAACCATCCGAGATTTTTTTTTTCTTTTACTCGACGCATTGGAATAACCATCCTACTTTCTTTTATTTCTCGCTTCGTTGCCTCTAGCAGAAAGACAATCCTCGAGTAATTTCACGTTTGTGTTTATTACCGAAATTTTCTCTGCAGCACTTGGCGAATTTTATTAAATTGTTCTTCCTGAGAAATCTGCTCGTGAGAAACAGATGTGAATTGATATTTACCCAGGAAGCCTCTCCGAAGTTGGCGAACATCTGTTTTAATTTAATCGAGGAGCAAATAAGTCTTTGATGTAAGTAAACGATACGAAGCCCTAGTGTGAGAGCGTCAGAATCGCCCGTTTTTGCATAATATATTTAGAAGCAAAAATGAAAATCGTTACTTCGAACAACATTCATCTGAAAAAGGGAAAAAAAAAGATTTGAAAATGAATAAATGTGCAAATAATCAACCCTGGAACGGTGGTTTTAAACTGCAGCGTTATCTTGGCTGTAAGATTTAATATTTATTGTAATTTTAGCAACAGAGAAGTAGAATTAATAAAACTGAAAGGAGACAAGCGCTCTGAATGTTTAAATTTTATTTTCCAAAACATAACTAAACTGTTTCTACAAACGCCTGTCAAAAATTGCCAGCAAAGGTTGGTCGATTGGTAGAGTTTCCAGTACTAATGGCTCATGCAAAAAGTTAAGCAAGTCTGAGCGCGGTTAGTAGTTGGAAGGGTACAATCGTTCAATGCTGCTGGAACTCTGAGGAGGGCTGGCCATTCTCACAGCGTTAACTTCGGCCTGTAAACTGACGTATGTCAGATCCTTCTGCCCTCGGGCCACGTGGGGAATGTCAAAAATTAAATATGTTAATGAAAACCATTTTGTTTTATTATTTTGAATTTATGTCTGTAACATATTCAAAGGGATTAGATAGCTTTGGAGTTAACTGCTTTCGTTTTGATATACTGAATAGTACAAGAGCCTCCGTAGCTCAATCAGTATAGACGAAGCTCTTTGAGTGGAAAGACCTGGGTTCGATTCTAGTCTTTCCGATCTGGAATCGAACCTTACCTCCGGTCTCCTACGGAGTTAGGGTTTTTTTTTTTAACCCGGAAACTCGGGTTTTTCGTTTCCCGTGAACACACATTGATTACAGTCATGAATATGTCCTAGCCATATGCCAGTCCAAAGCCCCGATAAAATTGCGGATGGTTGAGGAAGGCAATGGTGAACTACCCTTTTTAAATATCTCACCAGGAACACTTTGTGGGCAATACCTACAAAGTCACCTGCGGTGGGAAACGTATGATTGAAAAGAATTGGTAAATGAAAGCAGTGAAGTAGGTTAATAATTTGAGCATTGTTTCAAGAAAATAATGCTCAAAGCATCAGAACTAATATCTCCTATGAACAAGGAGAAAAAAGAAAAGAATAGATGATTGATGAAATTATGGAATCAATTTAAAAATAAGAAAGAGAGAGAGAAAAACAGATATCTAAGTAAAAATAGAACATTAAATAAAGATAGAAATATAAAGAGGCAAACGAAATATCTTTGAATGGCATTCCAAGAAATTGAAGGCTTAAGCATGATTTTAAAAAGTATAACAAGATAACAGAACGTAAATAAAGAAAACGAACAAACAACTCAGATGTATAAAAAAAGAAAAGGGGGGGGGGGATGTGCTATTCCATAAGAAATATATCCTGAAATACAGAGAAATATATTATGGACCTGTACTTCCGAAAATACGGTAAACCTACAAACTAATGACAATGAAATAGATCCAAAGATGGATCCAGATTTAGTTACAAATGAAATGCTAAAAATTTAGGAAAGGATGGTATCGTCCTGAGGTATTTACGAAATAAAGCTATTAACATTTTTGTAAATTAAAAATTAATAAAAATTTTCAATTGATATGGAAACTATGGAACACTCAACAATCATCTTGCTACAAATAAATTATTGAAGATGTGTAGATCACAGAACAGTTAATTTAATATGCAATACATTGAAATTATTTCTTAGAATAATATTGTATAGATGTCAAAACCGGATAAATAAAATAATTGCCAAAGGACAATACGGATTCAGAAGAAAAAAGCACAAAAGATGAAATACTAAACCTCAGAATGATATTCGAAAGATCTGGTGCTGTACAAAAAACAGGTTTACCTCTGCTTCGTATATTTTAAAAAAAAACACTTGACGCCGTCTCTCGGATAAACTTATAAGAATCTTAGAAAATATTAGTCTGGACTCACAAGATTTAAGCATAATAAAAAAGCACACACATTCCGTAATAAAAGTAAACATGTTTTACAATGGATAGATATGAAAAGAGGACTCCGACGGTGTTGTGTATGATTGCTGTTGTTTGGGATCTTCATGCAAGATCGAAACATAGAGGCATTTCCATTAGTAAAAGTAGATGTAGACGACATAAAAACAAGTCGATAAATTCTCACCACTGATCATAGAAAATGGGAGCAAGACAAATAAAGGAGAATACAAATAGCCAAAACAGCCTTCCTTAACATAAAACAAATGCTTATCAACAGAGTTGATACAGCCAGTGGCGAATTTTCCATGCTTGCTGCGCAAGCTCATTACTTGAGAAAAGTAATATTTATTTGTTAATAAATGTATGCATTTATAAGCATTCCATTTAGGCTTTTATTTTTGTAGACAAGACGTCTTAAGCTTGCACGGCAATAATTGAGCTTTGCGTTGTGTAGGCTAGTCAAGCTACCTTGGTTGTGGGAGCATCGGTTATGGGAGCATCCAGGTCCTCGCTTCATCACTGGGATTTCATGCGCGCGCATAGCCATTTCCGCTCCCTCCAAGTCATCTCACCCTGTTGCTTAAACACGGGCCATACGCAGTCAACGTAGCTCTAGCCAGTGAGTTTCAGCAGCCTTTACAAGTGTGCGTGTTGCTTGGGAAAATTAAGTTACAACCAACTTTTTATGACGATGTTATTGACCAGTTCATAAAGAAGAACCGTAGGGTAGAATTTGTATTCAAGTAGCTAAATTGAAAAAGATAGAATATCTAATGAAGAAGATAGAATAGAATATATATAGATGTAAAATAAATGTTGTATTTGTATCATTAAATGTACATAAATTTTTAAACACAGTACATAGTTTTAAATGGTCAGTAATTCATTATTCCGCTAATCAGACTTCAATCATACCTCTCATTCCCTGAATGATAACAAGAGCAAGCGTGAATTTCAAGACCAGCATTCGCCCCTGGATACAGCTGATGAGTTTCTATGTTTATTGTACGTAACGTACACCTTAGAAACACGTACTACTTGAAAAGAAATGAAAAAAAAAAAGACTTATATCTCTAAAGATGAGATGATTAAGAAGAATTAGGACTAGCTGGATAGAGAAAATTCGCTTGAAAGAGCAAGCCAAAAAAGATTACTGAATGAGATCATGATGAGAAAGTGCATGCTCTAAGAGAAGGACTGACAATCACAGAAAAACTACAGCGAAGACGAGGAAGAAGTCGACCAGGACATTACTATATGAGGAACATAGACCACTTGTCAGATAAACTATCACCCAGATCTTTAAAGATGCAACTGATAGGAATAAACCATGGCCACCGATCTTCGGATCGGAGATGATGAGAAGGATGACAATTCTCTTCACGATTCATGAAAATATGACTTATAGAAAAAAAAGACACAAGGCAGATGTTGTTGTTGTTTGGAATAATAAGAACTGAAGTTTAAACTCAAGTATTAGATCTGTTATTTTGTGGGATTAAAAAACCCTCTGTTTCCAGGAAAAAGCATAAGGCAGAAACAGAGTTGGTATACAGCAAATGCGTAAGCAGGATATGGACTGTCAACCGGATTACTTAGGTAATTGTTCAGGTGAGAAACAGCGCCGAGAATGTAAGAGGAACTAGAGTTTGTGCCAGGAAAAGCTGGACATCGAAAAGATAGAAAAGTTGGATGACATCAGATCAGAACAGAAATTTAAAAAAATAAAATCAGTAAATTTATCATCTTACTATTGAGTCATCTTAACACATATACATTGATGTTAATATTATGTAAATGATTGAAGGGTACTTTTATAAAAATCAGCGCGTCATATGGTATTGTTAAACCTGGAATATATATGGCAGACTGCAGTGATTCAGCATGACTCAGTAACATTAAACTGAGTATTGACATGGTGATTTAGAATATACGCTATCATTATAGCATATTCTAAATTAATATTGTGATTTGAAGTGGAAAGAAGAAAAATCATGTGCCTGAACATCGTGATTTATTCGAAACATGCTTCAAACATAAAATCTATTAGGAGATATAAAATCTCTAAATAGGAGTTATGAAATATTATATTAGTTATAAAATGTATAATAAACAGAAGATAATCTATGTATAACACTCTTTTTTTTTCTTGTTTTGTACTAAGTAAATAGCGTGTTTTCAACATTTTTTTTTTCATTTTTGAAACGTAAAAAAATTCTGTGGACCTACTTAATAGGACCACAGAATTCATACCCCCACACTGATTTATAGGAATTTCTAACTTCAAATACCCAGATAAGACTTTTCTAGTCATGTTATTCTAGTGAAAGTTTTATCTTACCAATTTGAAACGAGGAAATTATTTTTTCTTTGTATAAAATGCCATGCAAGACTATCTATAATAAAAGAAGTGAAATTCTCATGAAGAAAACAAACACCTGTTTCATTCTGTGCAATTTCAGGTAAATTTAGTTGTAAGGAAAAAAAACAGTGCTTGTTGAAACAATTTTTTACCCTTCATAATAGATAGCTTTAGGAATTCCTGGTATTCATCAAAAACATATCAATTAGGATACTTCAACACAGCTTGTGATTGATGTCCACTGGGTTTTATAGAAAGCCCATTAAATCAATATTACGAGGCAGTAGAAGACAAGCCAATGAGCATATTCTCTTTCAGAGAAAGCAAAGTGTTGCCATGCATAAAATCTTTTTATCGAACCACCAGCTGTTTCGGAAATTTTCGTGTCAAAACTTAAAAAATAATCTTTAACAGATCTTCTTACGCTGAAGGGCAGATAGATTTTTGGCACTTGCTAAAAATTCTTTTATCGACGACCAAGTGAAGAATAGTGGTTACAATTTCTTGTAGAATTACTGCACTCATACTTCCTGACTTAAGTACATACCCAAAGTACGAATGAATGAATTTACGTGAAAATATAAACCTATTGTTCTAATATTTTCGATTATTTTGCAGTCATCGTGGGGGGGATACATGACTGTAAGGCTAATTTGGAGTTGTGCCATTGAAATTATAGGCTTGTTTAGTTTAGTGAAGAACAAAAGAATTCTTTAGTAAAAATCATTGGGTTATATTCCTAAACAGTCTACTTGTGGATGATTGCATTAATAGGATGAGGCATCCCGATCTGCAGTTTGTTGTTGTTTTTAATTATCACCGATGCAAGTAAGGCTATGAGGCCAGTGTAATGATGTCTGTTAACTGCAGATAGAACACCCACTTTCAGTGGAATGCGACTGTCACTGGTATACCACATCCAAGTCTTGTCAAGGTCTTCGATTTATGCTAAGGCTATGAAGTGTACTTTTGCAACATAAAATTTCGCATTATTGCAGAATATTGTTGCTTTAACAAAAATATTACCCTCACTTCAAAACATTATAAAAATGTGCCCAACTCTTTTCTTTGTATTTTAGAGTGAAGAATTCAATAAAAAGCAATTGTTAGGGGCCATTGAGCATATTATATTGAAATATTTAGTTTATAGTTTAGCCTAAGGGAAAATACAGTTATATATTGTAAACTACATTAAATCAGTTATTGAAATATAATATATTTATGATACAAGAAAGAAATTGCAGTTACATTATACAGGAAAACCTCCTTAACACGATTAATTAATCCATCCATTAATGCGCGCTAAACGAAATCGCGTTAATCGAATGCGATAAACAATAGGAATAATTATAATTCATCCATCAGTTAGCGTAAATTTGGAAAAAAAACAATTACACTATAAGCTATATTAGAGCATAAAATCATCAAAGTTAATAAATATCAATTGCTTAAATTTTTATTTAATGTCTTAGCATTAGGTTGAACTACTTTTTTACAAAAAAAAAAAAAGTAAAGATGTTCGACTAATGCTCGACTTTTTCATCTTGTCATAAGAATTTGCGATAGCTGGCGATCGCTTTATTAAGATTTCGGCGGACTTCGAAGCTTCGTCCCATATCAGGGTCAGCATCAAACAAAATTTCCTTAGCATACTCAGTGTGATTGAAAACTAGCTCAAGTTCTTTTGCAGTTAGCTTCTTAGTCGTAACCTTCTTTTCGTTCACACTTCTTATCTTCTTCTTCATATGCACGCTGTTCTTCTAGTTGAAGGAGATCATTCTCGCTTAAATGTTCTGAATGGGAATCGAGCAAGTTTCTCACATCTTCATAATCCAGTTCATTAAATCCAAGTTCTTTTCCAGTTGCACTCATTTCTTCAATAATGTTTGATCTTGGATTTTGCGCAAGATAAACTAACATAGGCTTGAGTTTAAAGTCGTCTTCTGCACTACCTCCTGATAAGAGCGTAAGACGATCTTTAGATACTTTGTATTCTGGTTAAGATACTGCAGTTTTAGCTAGGAAAGTTTTTGTTGGCATACGTTTTCAAAAGAGGACCAATTTTGTCCACTTTGAATATTTTTCCATCGTCATAATCAACCTCCTGAATTATCCTTTGCAATTCTTCACGAAACTTGGCTGCAGAATCTTTATCAGCACTAGCAGATTTCCCAGGTATGCGATCCAGTTCGATTTTTAAAACGGTCAAACCATCCTAAACTCTCAGTAAAGCTTTTACATTCCTCTGGAAATTTGGTCTCTTTCAATGAGGTAAAAATATTGAGAGCTTTTGCCTGAATATTCCCTGTACTAAGAGGTATTCTTTTTTTGGTTATAATCCTCAATCCAGAGTGATAGAAGACGCTCCATCTCAATCATTAAATGGCTTCTTTTTCTGGTGGTCTGCTCGCATAAAGAAGCAGTAGCAACTTTTCCTTGTTCTTTGTATTCTTTGCTCTTATTTAATAGAGTCCAAACTGTAGACTCTCTGTATCCCAAGTCTCGCGCAATCACTGTATTACTCGCGTCACTTTCATGTCTCTTAATGACCTCCAGCTTTTCCTCTCGCTGCAGATTGCCGGAGGAAAAAATTTCTCGCTTAAAGTGGGAAATAGTATCATTTACTCAATCTCGTTAACGGATTATCGCACATATCGAATTCGTGTTAATTGTGGTTGACCTTTACTGGACTGTAGAATGCATGATTATCAAAGCCAGCGTGTGTATGATAGTGAAGCTTGAACTGTTAGAGAAATAAAACTGGGAAAATGAATGGTAGTACTGAAATGAAGTTTATGGTAAAATATTAAATGCAGAAGATTCTGTTCTAATTTCGTGTGTGATCTGTTTTACTTTGCACTAGACCCATACCATACTATACGGGCATTCGAAACCAAATCTGACGGAATAGGTTGGTTGATCCATGTTCCCGTAATACTGTATGTGTGCTTGAAGAGTTCCACGTTGGGTCTGTACAACAGGATTTCCAGGCTATCTAATGCTTAGCCTGCCTACTATATTAATTTAATGCTATAGGTTTACAACCTTTTGAGGTAGAATTCGTACAAAAAATAAAAAATCTCTGCGGTCTTCAAATAATAAATTCCACTAACAATAAGATGTGGCATGATTCTCCTTCCTTAAACTGCTGAGAACTTTTAGTTTTTGAATGTATTCGATTAGAATAGACTAAATAACCCCCTAGGCATTATTGTTTTTGTTTTCCAATGAGAATACATCCTCGACATATCTTGTCTAGTGTTTCTGTTTTGAGAGTGATATATATTCAAAGCTATCGTTTAAAAGTATTCCGTGTCCAGATTCACCACTGGGAAGGGAAAATGAAGAACCTCACTCTCAGTCCTTTCTTATTCCTATGGTACGAGGGGCGGTGAAAAGTTCCGATAAACACCTGGAATAATAATTATATTAAAGCAACTGATATAACCACAAGAAAGAACACATCTTAAAACTTTTAAACCCCATGTTTCCTCAAATTATAATAATTTGTTCTTTTTCTTTTAGGATATATAAGAAGACATGTCAATTCTTTCATGGTGATTATCACAACTTTTCAGCACACCTTCGTAGTTATCCTGCCACTTGAAGAAACCAGATACTGGGCAATGTCTGTTTCTATTTAAGAGACAGGAGTTTCTTCTTCAGAAAGTTCAAGCTTAGGGTATCCGTTACATGTACGTAGGTTACATAACAAAGTTTTCATGTCAAAAAGTGGCAAGAATGTTTCATTCGTGTGACATTTTTGATGAGGGAAACGTTAAGTAATTTTTTTACAAAAAGTAAATCTAATGAGGTATTTCAGACTGTGGCTCTATTCTTGACTAAGATACAAAGCGAAATTTTTAATAAATAAAATGCGATTGTGATGATAACGACGAAAGATAGCTCTCCGCCTGGATGCCCAAGTGAAAAACGTAAGTACTCTCAAACTAGCAGGCTGGAGGTTCGTATCCCACCATGTCTAGTGGAATACTGATGAGGAAACTTTCTTCCTGGAGCAGTTGTAGTTAGTATTATTCACACTTGCTAGAGCAATTACACACTGAAGTTTAAATACGTCATTTTTGGTAGAACCATCTAAGGCCATGAGCCACTTGTCCTATTTTAGTTTTCGGCTGCTTTGTTTCTTGGAATAGACAAAAATTAAAATCTTTTACACATCAACACTACAGTAAGAGTGTAATGCAAAGAATATGAATTTCTCTCGCCGCTTAAGAGGGTGGTTTACTCCTCTTCCTAACGAATGTTTCCAGTTTGGTGAAGATCATCATTATACTGAAGCGTGTTAGTACACGTGATAGCAGATTGGCAACTATAATATCAGAAAACGTAAGCTAATTTCATATCGTTTATATTTCTTATAACTTGTAATTAATTGAATAATTTAAATCTTTTTAAATTTAAATAAATCTGTTCTCTGTTATAAATGACTTCATTCCTTCCTACTCGCTTTTCTATAGCAACAACATGGTTCTGGCTATCCGAATTCTAATATTCACTCATCAAGTAACTAAAGTATTAAACAGCATGTAAGATTTAGGAAACTGAATCATTTTATTAACCACTAAAATCATTATGTGAAGCATGTCTATCTAACAATCTTGGCACTTATAATGTTTACTTCCTAGAAACCGGCAGCAATTATTTTCTCTATATTTAGCTTCATAAATTATTTCTACAGCGGGTTTTTAGAAGTCTTGATTTTATACAGCACGCTTCACTAAAAAGAGAACTTATTTGAAGGCAAACTCTGACATAGAACAGTCAGTTTAACGTGTGCCTTGCTTTACCCTTTACTGGAAGACATGTTTCAAAACACTTTTGCTCCGTTGATGATGTCCTTGTATTATACTTTCCACTGGAGGGGAAACTTACGTTGAAGAATCTTGAAGAAGATAACGTGGACTGATACGGAACAGATACAATACTTCAACCATGACGAGGGTTGGCAAGTTGCCAGATTCTGTGATGTACGGAAGCTTGAAAGAACTTTCTATTCTGGACAACTGTGTCCTTTACGACAATGAATGTAGTCATATGACTGTCATCTAACAAACAATGAGAATCGGGATAGTCACTCTACCCATAATATGACCCAATTTAGAACGATTTAGTTGCACTACTTTGCCAACTTAAAAATATGACATTTGGGAAACTCAGCAAAGAGTAAAAAATCATGACAAATTGACCCCCTACAGTTTCTGCATTTCTATATTTTTTTTTCTTTCTCATTAAGTTGAAGGCGAGGAATGATGGCCGGAAAGAATGCGTTTATTTTGATGCGTAGAGATAAATTAAGGTGTTTCGCTGTTTAAAATGAGAATCATTACTATTTGCAGGTCTGTCAACAAAGTTTTATTTAATCTCTGAGCATTTTATAATGTTTGGAGTGTGTAGAAATAAAATGACTTTATTTTGAAAGTAGTAATTGGTGTTATCACCACATTTTGTCGTTTTTAAACGGCTTTGTCTATTTGATCGGTCCTATTTGAAAGCTTAAAGAAACAGTGTACACTGTTCACCTGTCACTTTTTCATTCAAAGCATATGTTTGTTTTAGTTACAAAGTTTATCTTCTTTTACGCATGTCAGCGACGTACCAACAAATATTTCTCGCGTGCCTCAAGTTCGCCATTACCGCCGTATGCCCTCAGTATTAAGTCCATATGGATAAATCATAGTCCTCAAGTATGCAACATTAACGATAATAGCAAGAAATTTTGTTTTCTAGTGGCTTGTCTACACGGACGCCTCCTAACGGCAGTGCAATTATTGTCATAATGGACCAGATTATAATTCATTATTACAGCAGTTTGTATGCTACGCGCTACGTGCTTAACGTCTTCATTTTTTTTTTTTTTAATTTTTCATAAATATTATAGCATATAGTTTCTTACAGTTTTGGATAATTTAGTGGCTAAAACTTATCCAGTTTAACTTAAAGTCTCTTGACAAATTTGACTAAGCATTGCAAATTAAAATTTTTCATTAAAAATGTGTACGTCTAAAGCCGCAACGCTGTTGTCCGAGTCTAAATTTTTTTCCAAAACATCTGAATTTATGAAATATTCCCTTTTTTGTTGCTTTTACGTGGGAGTGAGTTAGCCTAGTCTCAGATGAAAATTATATTTTCCTGGGTAGCGAGTCGGAATCCTAATTGTACATGAAAAATTGTGAAATGTTTTACGTGAAAGATAATTTTCATCATCCGATGTGAGACCACCAGTGGATGGATAGAATCCAGGACGAATATCATAGAAGAAAATCCAATTCCTGTCATGAATTATGGCGCATTGCGAACAGCCAACTTGTAATTAGATAACAGTACTATGAAGGCTATTGATCTCTGCTGCCAGTAGGGAAAAAATGGCTGTCAATAAGCTGATGATGATACGTTACCACCAGGAAAACATGACACGAGATTAGTGGCGAGTGGAAATATTCTCATTGGTTATATTTTATTTTATTATTTTATTTTTCCGCTGGATACGTTAATTTAATATGTTATCATATTCCCAACGCATATGACGTTATGCTCGATTTTATTTATTATTTTTTTTTTACTTTTTGCTATTGTACTCTGTCCATTAAAATTGAAAAAAAAAAATCGCCGTGATATACAGTAGTTCCCCGCTTATTCGCGGAGGATACGTTCCATCACACTCCGCGGATCGTACCGAACATTATTATATACTATGTTTTTTTTCCTATACATACATGCCTATGATAAAGTTTAATTTATACGTTAGGCACAGTAAGAGATTAACAACAATAACTAATAATAAAGTAGAACAGTTATAACAACATACTGTAATAATGATGAACAAAAATAATGTGAATGTGAATGAAATCTTAACAACCTCAGCATACGTTTTTTTGTTATTTATTTATTTATTTTAGGAAGTCGAGATCTTTCACTTTTTTACTTAAAAGGAAGCACTTTGTGATTTTCTTTGGTATACCGAATTGCTAGCATCGCTACTCTTGCACTTAGGGGCCACTATTAATTTACTCTTGTAAATTAACCCTGCGGAGATCGCAGTGTTAATTTACTCTTATTCTTGATCTAACAGATGCAAGCAAATTGTTTAATATAAACATTCTTACACATATCCAGTGTGCTTGGAGGTCATGAGTAGCTGCACATGCATATATTATGAGTGATATTCCACACTGTTTATGCGGTCAGTTTTGGTTTAACACATATTATGTAAAGGTGTGTAATATTTCATAGTAAATTGTATCTGAGAGACACCGCGACCTCCGATGTCAGTATAGTAGTGGTTTAGTTGTTTTTTTATTTACCGTTGAAAATGTCTGGAAAAATATATCGATTGGTGACCCATTCAGATGTTGAAGAGATTCAGCGAATGTTACTCGAGTCCGATGATAAGAATGATAGAGTCGAATGTGAAAGTGAAAGTGATATTTGATAGAAAATTGTATCTGAGAGATACCGCGAACTTCGATATCAGTATAGTATTGGTTTAGTTGTTTTTTCTTTGTTTCTTAGTTCAATAATTTCTAGATTGTAACTGAAAATAAATAAACCATCATGCTATTTGCAGTGTTTTTTTTTTAAGTTTCATCGCATTTCAGCACATACTAGTAATGAATGTATCTCTCAGATACACGCGACCTACGCTGCAATTTTTTCGACCGCGACCTCCGCAGGGTTAAGGGTTACTTGAACACCAGCACTGTGATACAGCGACAGTCGATCAGATAATCGAGAACTAATCAGAACGGTCCGCAATTTAAAACTTATAAATTGCTTATTTCTGGAATTTTGCATTTAATATTTTCGGATCGGAGATGACCGCGGATAACGGGGGGGGGGACTATGATATAATCATTGCAGGCCTACAAAAGGAAAAAAGTGAAACAAAAACGAAACGTTACTAATTTTAGATGTTAAACATTAACGATTCAAGAAACAACATAGGATGTTCTTGATGTCAAATGTCAAATGACAGTCAAATGCCTCGGAAATGTGAAGAGCTAAACAAAACACAAAATAACAGTGATAATCATAAGTATCAAACTGAGATAATCAATGGCCTTTAAATAATTGCTGGTATCGTTAACAGAGTGGATAGCATTCTCTGCTCCAACTCCAGACTTGAAGGTCCCAATTCCACGAAGGTTATGGGCGTTTGTGAATGTCTTTAGATGGAAGATAAATTTCAACACCTGTAAGAACGCCGTTTCGCTTATTGGTGGTCTGAAATGGCTTGAAAAAAAGTTCCCTCTAAAAAAAAATCAATAAAAATAAGAATAAAAAAGAATAGCCCAAGGATGCTAATAGTAAGTTTACAACCATCTGTGATGGATCAAATTTTCATTGTCGTTTGTTCATGGAAAAAACACTGAAATCGTGAAATATAACTGGATCATATGAATTTATCAAAACATATCAAAATCGTATGAATTTATTCAGATGATATTATTTTCTACCATCTTGCTGATTTCATCAATAAGAGGACGAAAAAAAAAAGTGATACTTAGTGCAATTACTATTCGCATAAAAATGTAGATACCTTTGCATGGACATGCTTGGTGCTGCCATTATTCATTTAGTGAAACAGCGAAAATAATCTGTCGCGAAAAAGAATGATTAAATTGTAATAATAGTAACACTAATAGTAATGTTTCGTGTCATTCTTTCCAAAACAACGATTAGTTAGTTCCAGGGAAATAGAAGGGATGGATCTTGATCTCCCACAGTGAGCTAACTTCTTTCAACTAGAAAGATATTCTAGTAAACAATTTCGAAATCCATTTGTTATGTCCCTTGTTCGGTTCCTAGATAGCATATTTTATCTACTTTCCCCATGCATTTTTCTAGTTCTACCAAACAGCCATTTTTCTATCTCTGCTTGAAAGACCGAGTGAACAAACACTGTCAGCAGATGTAATTTAGTATCACTGTTAAAACAGAACCCTAATTAATGCTAATTGCTTCCCAAACGGATCTGGTAATTGCTTTTCGCATTAATTAACCACGTATTGATAATGAAATAAGATAAAGAGCGTAGACATTGTGCTCCATATCATTACTTATCCGTTCGATTGATGCCGCTTCGCTTTGTTTTTGGTGTTGTTCACCTTTACCTGTGAGAGGACTTTCTCGGTGACCCTACCAAGTGTGTTAACAAAGTACTTTATCACGTCAGCTTTCTTGGCACACACTTAATTATGTTCTTTAAGCGTTTTTCTCTTTATGACGAAAACTGTTCCAATTACGAGTTGTTTTTTGGCTTCGTTTACCATCCCTACCAACTTGTTTAAGTCGTTTTTCTTAATGCGTCCGCTTTATAAACTAAATACTATTGCGCACTCACACTTGGTATGTGATTCCTTTTCTAAGGTTGAAATTCCCTCATTATCCACGAATTCTTTGTACATTTTTCTGTGATATATTATCCTGAAGTATTTCTCAGTTATTTCTTAAATATCTTCTACATTCCTTACTTGCCCTATATTCAGGTTTCATTTATGTCATCGTTTCGGAGACATGATATCTTGTTGCTATAGTGCGGTAGTAATATATCATCAGTAAATTTATCAGCAAAGAAATAGTCTTTATTTCAAGAAAAATAAAATTATGTTTTGCCGTGTTCGTTTTTAAATGAATATAAAAAAAAATTGACTAGCGAAAAGAAAAGTGTACCGACGGTACAGGATTCCATGCACAATACTTACACCCCTATCATTTATATATACTGATGTTTTTACGACAGTAAGTGAATGTTGGCAAAAGCTTTTTGGTTACTAACTTTATGTTTCTGGTTATACCAAATCTTTAAATACCAAATGTTATATCTTTTACACTTCCTTGTTCGATGCTAATTTTCCTATAGCTTAAAATTAGCTTACATCTAACATATTCTTAAAGATAAACTGTTTCCATGGAATTTTCAGCCTTCTTTTCTCTCACTAAATTCTTTTATCAACCATTACATGAAAAAATTTGTGGATTTTGCCTATAGATCCGAGAGAGGGATTTCGAATTCATTACTCATCTTTGGATGAGGGAATAAATTCCGAAACTTGGGCACCTGGGTGACTGTTTCATTTTGGACATCATGTTCTGACTCATGTTGGCTGCTTGGTAAGTTAGACTTTACTGACTAGGTTTAAGAGCCTGCGTTGCTCATTCGGTATAGACGAAGCTCTTTGGTCGGAAAGACCTGGGTTCGATTTCCGTCAGTCACGTGAGGAACCTTTATCTGGTCTCTTTCGGCCAAAGATGAGTTAGTCCATCTCATACGGAGGTAGGGTTTTTCCCCACCCGGAAACTCTGGTTTTTCGTCCCCCAGAATAGCCATACCGGCCCCGTGAATAACATGGATTACAGTCATGAGTACGTCCCAGCCATATGCCGGTCCCGAGCTCGGATAAAATTGGGGGGAGGGGAGAAATGGTGAACTACCCTGTAAAAAATCTTACCAGGAATACTTTGTGGGCAAATGCTTACAAAGTTAGCTGCGGTCGGAAACGACTGAAAGGGAAAATCAGTCAGTCGACTAGGTTTATCAGTAATGTTGGAGAATCCGAAAATTCTCCTCATCTGCATCTACATTTACGTTTATATTTGGATATCTAACTTTCATCATTTTAATTTTTCACTTCCTACTATATTCACAAGAATCATTTGCAGGATTAGCGTGTTCTAAGTTCTACTTTAGTGTCAGATTATTATGATATAGAAAAATGCGCGTGTATTTAATTTTTAATCCACTTTTTTGTCACCTTTCCCACTCGTAAGCAAGTGTTTGATCTCTGACAATTCCTAAGAGCGACACCATTCCACGATTCATTGATCTTGAAAATGTTATTATGGTGTGATGTTAATACTCGCGTTCACGCACAGCGTTTCTGGTTGTCGTCCAAAGTAATTATGCTAATTAAAACTAAGCTGCAAGAGTTGACGTGAGGCTACTTTTCGTTGTGGAGCTACATGTTGACTAGTGTATCCGTGAATAGCTCTTTGTTTATTCCACTGGAGTAAATTGAGTTCGAACAAGTCTGTAGAAGTTGGAACGATTATAATGCTACTCCATGAGAATGTGGGACTATTTTCTGAAACTAACAATTAGTTTGTTCACGGTCGCACACTTAAAATCAGTGTCTGAAAGAGCTCTTTGGTGACACATTTGCGATTTCATAAGCTTTAAAAAACCAAGGACAAAATAAAAGATTGGATATCATGTTGGAGCTACGAAAAACATTGCCATGCACAATTACAGAATGCATTGTCTTATTACACAGTTTATCCTTCGGGATTTTCACAATTATTTCTCACCGACAAGAACTGTTGGTGCTGAAATCGGCTTGTTGCTTCTTTTTCTGCTCTCCGTATAATAACAAGAAGAAAGATCATAATTTGAAAACAAGTCTGCTGTAAACAATAGGGCTAAGCATGTTCAGCTTTTTTTTTTTTCTTTTAACCATCATAATATGTTCCATTTGAGATCCTGTGATCTTCTATGACCTACTTTTTTCTTGAAACTCAAATGCGTCAAGTAAAATAATAATAATGTCAGCGGAACCTTGAAGTCACGACCACTTTTGAAATGCGCAGTTGCATATGCATGCTTTGCGAAGTTCGTGTCTTCAATTAGTGCGATAATACGACCACTCATATCAATAGTTGTACTTATTCGTGATCTGAAAGTTGTAAAGCTATTAGCATTATTGTATTTACGCTTTTGCATTCAAAATAAAAACCGGATATGTTCATAGTAGGGCTTCGTTTACATTTTTATACTTTGGGTTTCTATGCTGCCTTTGAAGTACAATACTTTGAAAACTAACGCCGAATGTTCGCATTTTACAAAATTTTCCATTATTTTTCACACTTTTAAGCTTTCAAAGCCAACATTATTTGCTTACATTATTATAAAACAATAATAGATGGGTTTGCAGTTTGGAAAGCACTCAAGTAAGCACAGAAGCAGCCATGCCTGTGATGTTCCTGCACCACACGGGTTAATTGCGTGTTCTTCCTGTAAGGATTGCCTGTTCAGCAGAATTTACAGATAGAAAAATTTTCAACAACAACAAAAAATTGAAATGGTTTCAGAATTCTTCACCATAATCTTCAAGCTTATCTTCAAATTTCGACGACTCAACCCATCTGTGACTCCTGGTGATTCGCTAATGATCAGGTGCAATAGATTAAAATCGCCATGAGATTCGAAAAAAAAAAGTTTATTCAGACTACCAACATTTAATAAGTAAACTTCAACCCCAGTTTGAAAAACGAAGTTTCCTATTTGCTTATCCTCAGCAGAAGGCAAAACACAATAGCCAGAGCTGCTCTGAGGAAACGAACAAATGATTGAAATCAAATCGTTTCTTTCTAATAATATAAAAAAAAGTGAATGGATTAATATCTACACGGACTCGGATACCGACTCTAAGATTTTAATGATGAGCATCTCTGATCGTGATCCAACAACCTGCAAGCCGGCTGTATAAGTAAGGTAGAGCAAACATCTTGGGCGAATTTTGCAGGATATATTTATGCTTTTCTTGCAAAATTCGCCCAAGATATTTGGTTGAGGGATAGCTTGAAAACCCAAGAAAGACAAGAAAATAATAATAATTTACTGTGTTGCAACTCCTTTGCTTGTTGAGTTAGAAGATACTGTCCAAATGTTTGGTCCCTTTCCACAGATCGTCGAGATTTAATCGCATCTATGTATAATCAAGAATTTTAGCAGATTAGTTAAACATGTACGCTCCGAATTAAACTAGAAATAGGATCTTTTCTGAAAGTCTACGATCTCTAAACATCTATAAGCTCAAAGTTAAAACCCGATTATTCATGACTCGCACCTCGTTTTTTTCATAACGGTTTGCACTATTAGCAGTGTTTCATGTTAATGTTTTTTTGTAATCGTTATTTGTACTTACTCTGAACTGCCGGTTCGGTTAGCGAAACTAGTCGGTCCATTCCACATTTTGTAATTTCCTAAAGCAACGTTTCTGTTAATAAATGCCTTCTATCCATATCCGAATTGTGATTTCCCAGGGTTGCCTTCCATTACTGTACACGACGCTTTTCAATCTTTTCGTTTTTCCCTTCGAAAATTTAACATTTTTTTGTCTAGCTACTTGATTGTTCCAATGCGCCACTCAGAAGTCCTTGAGACTTTCTGTATGTCGACAAGTCAGCGATCTCGCTATCTTCTTTTTCTTTCTTTTTTTATGATCCTCCTTTTGACGAGCATTAACATCCGTCCCTTCTGATTAAGTCACTAATATCGGATTTATTTTCATCCTTCGTGCGCTGATGTTATCTGTTTGTTAGGCAGCAATTTAATATAAACTTTAAGTAATGCATTGTCACTATAATTCCAGACTCCTCTGGGTACAGATCAATCTTTAAGTTTTACTTCGTCATTTTTATGTATGACCAACAAAACAGCAGTGTTTGTAAGCTCTTTTATAATCAGCTTTTGTTCAAAAGGTTTTTCTCATTCGTAATGACCATATTTTTCCAAACTAATTAATCTTCCTTCAGTTGGTGGTTTTTAGTTCACTGGACTAAGTATCGTATTCATGGATGACTAAATTGATTTATTGGAACTACCTTTTTGCAGACGAAACAAAACATCATATTTTAAGCTTTGGAGATTTCTGTTTTATTTATTTATTTTTAAAGCCATTTGTGTCGTGTTCGTGGCATAAGTGCTTGCTAGAATTTCGATCCTTCTCAAAGTCCATTTCTTCTCAAAGTACGATGCTATTCTTACATTTGATACCGGACATTTTTCCTTTCTGTATCATTATCGGGGTTTATTGATATAAAAATATCAAAGTTCGCTGCATAAATGATGGGAATATCTTATGGAAAAAGAATTGGAAAATATTCTTCAATGTTACCGATCTACAATACCAATTTAATAACAATTGCACTACCTGTAATTCCCCCAACTGTCTCAGTCATCTGATATTTTCATTCACAACTTCCACGAGGTTTATATTTCTTTTAAATTCAATAGATCGAGTTTGAACTATTAAACATAAGGACCGTTGTTATTTGCAGCGATTTCACGAACAGAACGATTGGTATTAGACGATATAGGGATACAAATAATGCTTTTTTTAGGGAATAACTGTGAATTGTAGAGCAGAAATTAGGAAGCTCTATTGTGACAAATTAAGATGATAATGCACATGCGAGATGTAACAGTAATTACGAATTTTGCCGTAACGATTATTAACATGACTTTTCGTATTTCCGATCCATCGTTTCTGTCAAATTAGTTTCATTACAGTTGTCTACATAATGGGGTGCTCTGAGTGAACGAAGTCGCACACATACATTCAAATGGTCGGATACTTTTCATAAAAAATATTATTAAATTTCCAAGTAGTATAACCATTCTTGCAACTGAGTTTAGATATACGATGTTCTTGCCCTTAACCAGATTTCGTTTGTCTGACTTTAACTTCGTAGATGGATTTTGACGTGAATGATAAAAACAGTCCGTTATGGGACAGATAGAGATGAATCACAAACCAGACATAACCTAAAGATCTAAACAGAAAATGCTACGAAAAATCAGTAAAACCACTTTCGGGAAGCATGGCTCTTGTTTTAACCACCCGCCTACCTACCCAGATCATGCAAGCATACTTAGCGAATCTATTATTATTAATTTTATTAAGCTACAATTACAGTGTTTCTGTAGCTTTCAATGCTTAACGTTTCAGGGGGGAAAATAAACATTTATATTATATACAGTAAAACAATTTTTGTTCTTATAGTTGCATTAATCTGAATAAAGTAAGTTGTGTTAATGCTATGATATTGTAATTCCATCTAATTTTTTGAAACATCCGTTTATTTTAGCACATCTATGAAGGATTATAAACTTATCGTACTTGAGTATCATTGGGTGGACCATGGATTACATAATCCAGAAACCATCTTGTAGAGACCAAACTGAGAACTTTTGCTAAGCTACTTCAGACCTCCAATAAGCCACGCGATGACTTCTACTGTCTTTCCATTTGCCATGTTATTAGATGGCAGATGACTCCCATCTGACATCTAATAACATTCACAGACATTTAGGGCCAAATTGAGATTCGAATTCCCAATCATACAGGGTGGCGCAAAAGTAGAGGAGTTTACAATAATAATAACTTTTTAAATGATAAGTTTGGAATTTATTTCTCTTCAAAATAGTAACATATAATCCATTGAGAATTTTATGAGCTAGGTATGGAAGACTATGTCCTGTAAGTGACCGCCATTTTCAGCTTCACAAAGTTGGGCTCTTTTGAGAACATTTTCCATTACGCGTATCAGAGTATCTGCCGTTAATTCCCGTATTTCGGCTGGAATATTCTCCTTGAGCTGCTCTGTGGTTCTGGCTTTATTCACATAAACCCTCTCCTTAAGATGTCTCCAAAGGAATAAAGTCAGAGGCCGTTAAATCTGGCGAATGAATTGAATGTAGAATTTCTTGAAATTAGACGTTCGCCAAAAATCTCTCTTAAGACCCCCTATCGTGGCTCGAGCAGTGTGTGCAGTGGCTTCATCCTGTTGGAACCACATTTCTGGAGTATCAGCAAGAGCTGGTTTCAGAAAGTTGTTGATCATATCGGATATAGGCCACCGGTTGCAGTTACGTCACTTTGGGCAGAACGTGGTCTTTTAGATCTTGGCAGATCTTGCACTGCACTTTGCTGCCGAACACGTCCTATCAAGCGTCGGATCATCGATTCAGAGGGTGCATTTCGCACATTAAAATGACGGCGATAGACTCGTTGGGTCTGGATTATTGAACGATGATGTTCACAATAAAGCTGTACGATCTTGGTTCGTTGCATAATGGTGTAACGTTCCATACTGAATTTTCCAGATGTACTTCACAAGCTCTGAAAAGAAAAATTAGAACATTGAATTTCAAAAAGTTATGATTTTTTTTCAACCCTTTCGCTACTTTTGCGCCACCCCTGTATTAGTTGGAGAACGGATGCACTATCTGCTTGACCAACAAGGCCTTCTTTAAGATTATCACTACCCAAAAAGCAAGGTAGTAGCCTCATGCTGGACAATGAAATTCATCTACTTCTTAAGACTACTTCGTTTTCAATATCCTTACCTATCAAAGATAAAAGAAAACGACAGTTTTGTCTTTTATTGTCTCTATGTTGAGTAAACAGATACTGGCATATATGTATGGTTCATTGTACATGTATGCGTAATGAACTACAAATATTTGTATTTAACAAAGCATATTTATTTCCAATTTAAGTAATGGAATTATTCTATTTGAATTCTTTTGCGCTTATTTACAAATATAAGAATTATAATACCTCCCGGGGACTGCTCCCTTAGATACAACTAAAAACAAAGATGCCGTTCCATGGTCACTACGTGTTTTGTTTGGATTTCAGTTTGTGTTTATCGCAGCGAAAACGCGATGGTGTGTGTGTTTTAGAGCAAAGCGAAACGAATGCAATTAAAATCTCGTGAAAGAACGAAATAGACTTTGTAAATGTTTTTTTTAAGAGTGTAGGGAGAAAAAAAAATAACGATTTTAAGTGAGAGAAAGAATTGGTTACAAGGTATTTTTTAAGAAGAGAACGTTCTCATCTTAGACTAATTTAAAATTAAAAAAAAAAAAATGTACGAAAAGATTTACCTGAAAGTGGAACCCAGAATATCAGACGTAAAAGAGAATTTCGAAAATGTCAAAGAAGCTTCACATTTTACTCAATTCGGGCTTTCTGATGTCACAAGCTCGTGCTCTCATTGTTTCCACGGTTGTCACGTGTGGCGTGATGAGTTGCACCCATTCGACATATCGATTGGCGGACTTCCAGTGAGAGCTTCGCCACTTTGCTGTACGGTGCAGTGCCGCATTTCCTGACAGAGGAAGCGGGCACGTTATTCCTTCGCTCTCTCGCAGGTGTGTGTTAAGTGCTTCGTGTCGTTTAGGAGACATCCTGTGTCTTCTGCTGCTTACTTGTCTATCGTCTGGTGTAGCTGTTTCATCTTTACTACAATGGTAAGTCGTTTGTTCTTTCAATAACAGTAATAATGTACTGCCGTGACGTTGAAGTACTCCGTGAGGCTGATATGACTTGAATCTCGTCAATTTTGGGTTCGGCAAATGTGGTAGTTTCCAAATAATGGGTAGTTGATGGTTGTAGACGTTTCCAATCCGTGTTTATTATTGTGAATGTTTTTTTAAATAATTTCTTGATGACCAGCCAATAAATTCATCCTATCGTGAAGGTTAAACCAATGACAAACCGAATTATTTTTAACGGCAATTTTTGACTTCATTTCCGTCTTTTAAATACTTCGTTTTATATCAAAAAAATTGCCTGACTAGTAGTTATTACAAAAGATAATGGTGGTTTCAAAATATTGGTTACTTCGGCACTCTTTTAGTAATAAATGGATGTATAAAAAACCGTAATTCGGTAGAGAAATAATTTATCCCTCACTGAACTTCCTTCTTCCCCCAATTCAATTTCCTTCGCACCTGTGGAGGTTACTCTGCTACGAACTTTGTGTTGCGACCTCTACCACTTCTTGTATCCATAGGTTAATCGGCTTTGGCCGACTAAATTTGAATCGCTAGCCCTATTATCTCGATGAGTAACCAGTTCAGCTATTAGTTTAATAGCTGGCTACATCAGATTTCAAAGAAATGAAGAAAAAAAGTTCAATTATATCGTACTATAATATCTATATTTTATATTAAATAGTTCATAAACGAATATTTGTTATTCTTTAAACCATTTAAAAACATACATTTAATTATTTTAAAATTATAAATTTAAAATATAGCGTTTCTGGATTTATTTTTTTAAACAAAAAAGGCTTACCGACATTTTTAATTAACATTATTATTGCAGTGGAAGTCGCAGCTGTTGCTTTGTTGTTACAGTTTTGTTGTACTATTATTTGCTTTCAAAACGCAGCCAATACGAAAGAATGAGTTCTTAAAATTCGAAATCGATTATTAAAAAAACCACCATTTCATGACCGTTGTATGACCTTGAAGAAACTTTTTCTGTGTTATTAGATGGAGTGTTCCCTGAACATCGTTTTTTGATTTTTTTTTAGCGTTTTAAATTGTTTAATTTAATTATTGTACAGCATACTGAAAAAAAAGTTAAAAAAACACCAGGGGAAAACACAGCGCATGAGCAAAAGGGTTGGAAAATTGACATTGACAATCAAATTTGTATTCGTGTATTTCAGAAATTATTCAAGATGTTTTTGTGCTATTAATTCTCTACGAGAGAATTAATGATGATATCCGAACTGCATTTGATTTCTAGTCCTTTCAATTCGTCAAGGACTACAATAAATTGCGTGATGCTGAAATATCGGTCTTCTGTTCTGCACTTAGAGAAAAATAAATGGTGACCTACTTTTCATTACACGTCAATATTTGAGGCAGAAGAAGGGAATCAAAATACCTCGACATCTTAGCAGAGCTGCGAAGTTATTAGTGATATCTAAACGAATTTCTCTATTAAAATAAAATTTAAATTTTAGGTAGGAACAAGGGGGAAAATAATATCTACAAATTTTCGCCGAGTTGTCGATTAGGCTAAGTTTGACTGGCCTTAGACGGAGTTGTTTGATTTTTTTTTTTCCCCAGTAATTTTCTTCTGTTGAAGCAAACACCCTTAAACATAAGCAATCGCGATAGATATTTGAAGTGAAGTTAGGAGTTGCCTAGAGTGTGAATCGCTAAATTAATGACACTTAATTGTTAATTTATGCGTCACTAAAATAACCAATTGGATCATTCTTTTGGAAGTTTGTCTAATTTCGTTTTAATATTAATATATAAAACGATGCTACGTGGTTCCAAAATGTGATTTTAACCGAACAGTAAACATTTAGCCGAGATTGGTGCCAATCTGTCGTTAACGTCTCTACATAAACGAGTCTCGTTGTTCAACCTACTTCTGCGGTTAAAGCTTGAATAACTTAAATTTTGCGTTCCTTTTATTATGAAGCCTAAGCGAGATCTAAACTTATGCTGATCCTTCAAAGTTATATTGTGAGATTTGTCTTAGCATGGACCTCTTACAACAGAAGCATCGAACTAAAGAAGGCATAGCGGTATTAAACCACTCATCTGGTTTGTTCTTCTATAGTAGTACACGTTTGGTTGATATTTCGGTCTCGAGCGATTTACGTCTGCTGCTCATGCTTTCACATTAAATATTGCAGACTTCGAATAAAATAAATTCCTTAATGCCTTTTTATTCCCCACAAGGGGTGTTCGGCGGAGCTCGTTTGTTCTCAAATAATTTTATAACAGATGAAGAGCATCTCCATCCTTTACTGTCAATAAACCAAGACTTTTTGGAGAGTGTACGACAGACAGTTATCGTCATCTCGTGGCTCTACAAACACGAACATTTGTATCGTTGGTATCGACGGTCTGTATCGCCGATTTGTATTTGTATCGACGGTCGATTTTTGAAAAACATGTTCCAAGAAAATACTACTTACCCGAATCAATCAAATAAGCCGGTAATCAGCCGAAGAAAAACTAGAGGAAGCTCCTGGTCAGCTACTAGAATCGAACCTGGAACGATCTTTTTTTTTTTTTTTTTTTCAGTACCTAGCGCTATGGAAGGAAGCGCCATTTCCATAAGGCTACACAGACACTCTTGCAGAGTCCGAAATGTTCATCAAATATAGCGGCGGAGATAGGGGGAGTCATTTCCTGATCCGATAAAAATGACTTCCTTTATTGGATACAATCTTGTTGCTGTTGTTACAAAATTGTAACAACAGCAACATTGTATAAAGGATTGTATCCTTTATTTGGATACAATCTTGTTGCTGTTGTTACAAAATTGTAACAACAGCAACATTGTATAAAGGATTGTATCCTTTATTGGATACAATCTTGTGAAATTGCATCCAAGGATCCCGAAATTGTCACTTATGAAGAATCCTGTAGAATGGTGAAGTTAGTAAACATATTGATTAGAAATTAAGAATTCCAATAGATACATTCATGATATTAGTCCTTTCTTACTTTTGGTAGATATTAAGGAGTCAGAAAGGGTTCTGTTGATTTTGAGATCAAATAAAAAAAAATATGCTCAGCTTTACCTAAATCTAAGTTTTGTTTTCCTTAAACCTGATTTCAAAGCCTTTGCAGAACAGTGCCGTAATTCATTTAGATCATCGAAGAAGCTGACGGTAATTCATGCTGTCGGAATAACGATTGCATCCATTGGTTGGGAAGACTGGCTCAATTCCTGCCGTAGATCCAGTTAAAAGTGAGTATCTTCTCTTAAAAACAGAATGCAACTGAATAAAACAAATATCCTTACCTCACTGCCGTTAGTATGAAGACTGACGAAAGCAATCACCAGAACCTTTCTTCAGTGAATGTTTAGTATCATGCAAGAGAGTGAGGGGAGGAATGAACTTCTTACTCGAAGTCCATTCCTCCTATATCTATATGGATCATGGGCAAGAAAGCGTATAAACTTGCGATCAAATCATGTGGAAGAAGGATGCACTTCACAAATGATGATTAATGATGAAATGCGAGGAATTCTCTGAATGACAGACCTCGCATATCTTAAACAAAATGAAGTAGCAGGAGAGTTTATTAGGATGTGAATGCCAATGCACTTGCGAGCAGAAAATATCAACACGTGTTTTGAATCATCTTCCTCAAAAATGCAACTAGATACTCCCGAGAAGTGGTTGGCTGGGATGATGACAAAGCTGACCGCGAGCCTGAATAACAAGGCTTATGAAAGCATTGCCAATTAATCGCAGTAATGTTGAACTGAATTAACACTTCGATCATTATTCCGTTTATTCAGTCATGTGGTACAGCAACCAGTTACGCGCTCCTTGAATGGAACGAAATTTAATTTACCAAAAACTCCAGAGAATAGTGCACGTTGTGAGATGTTTGTTCACTACACGTTCAGCATGCATCTGAAGTGATGCTTTGATAGTCTTATCCTGCTACAGATGTGTGTGTGTGTGTCACACATCTCAGTGTTATATTCGTGTTGTATTCTGTTTGAGTCAAGCGTAGGAGAAGTTTCCACATTTTGCTGGGTGCATCTTTCTTTTTGTGTTAAGGTGTGCCCAAACCATTCATCGGCATGGTGATAGCGATGCGGATATTAGGTTGACGGAAGTGTACATAGGGCTTTGCATTACCTTATTATAATGTACAGAATGAAGGTCCTTCACATCAGTCCGCTCATGTCTGAAATTATCGCATGGTGTAATAAATATTTTCCTCCCTACGCAAGGTCGATAAATGTCACTTGATGTGACATTCTGGGCCATAGAAATTACTTAAGATTCCTCTGATATTTAAGCAAGAAAAACGTCCTGTAGAATATCACAGCGCAAATAGCGTCACCAACGAAAATTTTTCTAAAGATTAATTCACTTTGTAAAATTAAAAATTCTGTAATATGTTAAAAAATGTAACATTGGGAGAAACAGGTTTTGTAACTTTGGACACTATCCTCCAATTTTGGGATTCATTCTAGTTTACAGTTATCTAAGGTTTGTCCAACATGTAATATGAATTTCAGAAGTTAGATATCCATTCAGTATCTCAGAACAGGTTGCTCCAAAAATTCTCGGAGAGTGTTTCTCAGTTTCTAAAGAAAAATTGAGTGCTTCTCAGTTCTTAAGAGATTGTCTCATGCATTATGGCTTTTGAGTGTAATTTTGTATTACATAACGAAACTAAACAAAACGTGTTTAACCATTAGATTAAAGTAATCCGATTTTCTTTTGATTCACATTTTCATTGTAAAGATTCGTTATTTTCCAATTGGGATAAACATAACTGAACGACGAAAACAAGTGATTGGATATAGGGCATGAAATGCACGTCATTAACACGCTTGAACATTCCAGCAGGCGGGTGAATAGATCTATCGCAAGCTTTCTTGTTTCAGTGTTGATGATCTTTGTTGAAAAGTCCCCAGTCTGAATCCCATTTAATTATGGGGGATGTTCAACTGAAGGTGGATGTTGCTAGTCTTATACGGAGATGGTAGGGTTTCCTCTTTTGAAAACCGGGATTTTTTCCTCAAGACAGACATTGGGGGGAAGGGTTAAGATGATGCTATTTACGTGAGAAATGAATATATTAAATTTTTGCAATATTTCTTCATTTTAAATACTTTTCATTCCATGTTTTGTCGACAAAGGTAATATTCAAGTGGGTTGCTGAGGCTGGGGAGAATTTTTCGTATTCATGACATAAAACGAGAACACAGAAAACCTGCATTACTAGTACAGTACATATGATCTGAGATTTTAGTCTAACGCCCTTACCATAAACCGCCTTATACTTTTTCCGAATGGTGTAGATTGAGATCTCGTTTCCTTCGGGAAAGTTTTATAAATACCTGTCGTATCTTCACCCATTTATTTTATTTTTGGTATATTTGATCTTACGACAAAAAAAAGCCATTTCCATTGCTTGTGTTGAATGTGCAAGCGATCCGGGTGAGAGAACAAAGGGAAGCATCATTGAAAGAGGACTAAAATAATCTAGGACATTATCTCTAAGAAATTTGAATAAAATATTCATTACTGAAATAATTTCAATATTTTAGTTTATTTCATTCTACTTTTAAATACTGTATAGCTTTGGACACCAAAGAACCATTTGTAATTTTTATTGATCAACTGTATATTTACATAACTGCTTTTTTCCCCTCCTTTCTACGTCGATTATTATGGTTAATATACTCGAGAAGTTGGTAATTTTCTCGACTCTTTAGGACTGATATGTTGACAAGATCGATATTGGAAAAATCATAAACTTGCACATGCAGTAGCACTCCAGTAAAGAAAAACAAAGTTACTGCAAGGTAGCAACTATATACAGTATTTAGAACGAAATATAGTTGAAATTGCGTACCTTGTATGAATTATTAATAAAATCTGTGCATATGTATGTACTTTAGTTCTGCGCGTAATGGACAGTCATTCTGTACAGACTCAGGAAGACCTACTTCATTCGAACCTTGTTACATAAGAGTCATGAACATTTCTAAATGCCATCTTTGTTGGCGTTAATGTCATTGATGATCGCACTGCCATGCCCCTAATGTGTCAGCAGTGTTGTCTTTTAATAGTTGCATTTTGCAAACATACATGCATTTTTTGTTCCTTAGTTCAAGCTCAATGGGATAATGCTTTTGAAATTCGATATTTGGATCCTCGGCAAATTTGTCAAACAATTTCGATTTCGTTTCAGCCAGAAAAGTTCGACGAATTCTGCCAAACATTTAGAAAATCAAGAAATAACTCCCCGTTAACTTGATACAAAGAAAATCTAAATTCAGTTGGATTGATGGGTGGTGTCATGATAGCAAAATGTTATTGCTAAACGCCTTATAAAATTTTCGATCCTTCCAGAAAAAACGAACCTCTGACCAGCTATCCATATAATCTAGATTCTGCAGATCTGGTTTTGGTCACGTTTGAATAATAGCATGCACTGGGAAGAGAGGGGGGGGTTACTTCTAATTTAATCTTGCCAATTAGCAATTTATCGTTTATACAATCCCTAAGAGACTTACAAATTTATTTTACTAATATAAAAATGTGTGGTTTGTATGAATATTTGAAACACTTATCAGAATTCCAGGTAATATAAACACTCCACGATTGTTTTTATTTCAATTATTTTTTTCATATTGCTTGTTCTCAGTTTAATCTTGAGCATATCCGCTGGAAGCCATTAACATTTCATGAGTGGGAATGACATCAAAATAAAATTTAATTAAGCAATTCGGACAATAACAAGGGAACAGCAGTGTATACGATGATACAAATGTGTGAGAATTTTTCCAATTCCTATCTTGTGGAAATGGACAATATCCAATGATTTAACATATGGTATAATTAGAAGCAGTGGTTCCCAACCTTCTTCCACTTGTGTACTCCTTTTAAACCCATTTCTATAAATTGTACCCCTTTTTTTAAAATAGCTGTTTTTAAATACCGACATTTATTGTTCCATAACTAACGTTTTGCATTTTGTTTACTTGTTTTTCCGCCATTACTGATTATTTTTCGTGCACCCCTGAACGGCCCAGCACGTATCACCGGTTGGAACCGATGGATTAGAGCATCTTTGGTTTCTAGAAAACTTGGGGGTCCTTTTTCCCTTAAGATGTTATTTCTCTTCTGTCCAGTTGCTTATTGTGTACAAATCTGCTGAACCTTGAAATACTGTTCTCATATTTGGGATGGTGCACTTATAACAGATTACTTTGCCCTTGATCCCTCGGCCTACACACGATGTTTACTTTATGCCTTGCGGTCTCTTATGTTGGGAGTAGTGTTGCCAAATGATGAAAATGACTAAAAACAGCTAAATCTTAAAAAGCTAAAAAGGAGTTAAAATTTTAGCTTCAAATTTTTATTTTTAAAATTAGTAGCTGATACTTTTAAGTTACTTACTTTATTCAAGTTGAAGTGATACTTGTATATAAATACATCTTCCAATGTGGTCTTCTACGCTTAATTCACCCACATTTTTCACTTACATTTTCAGCTTTATTATACATGGCCATCGTTCTAGTATTACTCAGTGTAGATGCTGGTAAGTGATAGTCTGTACAGCACTTGTTACGCCTGAGGCTATACTTGATTGACAAAATAGCTGTCAGCATTGACAATTCAATCTTGTTTCTTAATTTAGTTTTAACTACCTTCATGGAACTAAAAATTCGTTCATTTTCCGCATTAGAATTTGGCAATATTAATAAATTTATTGCACACTGAGCAATTTCTTTAAATGGATTCATTCCAGATGCATTTTCATATTCTCGTACTTCAGTCCAGAATAGCTCGGTATTTTTTATATTTGTCCATTTATTTAAGTGGATAGTATTCTACTGGTATTCAGCAGCAGCAACATCGTTTTCTGTTTTCAGCATTATTTATAAGATTGGAGCAGCAGTTTCGTTTATATGACTGAAATGTTTTAGGGTATTGTCAACAGAAAAAGAAGACATCATTCTTAAAATATTCAAGTTTTCAGGCAACCTTTGCTTAAGCTGTTTAAGGAGACCAAGAAGAAACTGTTGTGCTCTACTTCTAAGATTTTCGCTCATCATTTTGCATTATTTTCTTTTGTATCATCAACTCTGAAATTTTTCTTCCAAACCTGTAACCAAGATTTGGATTGGAATCCAAATAGTCGTCAATCTGACTCTAGAGGGTCGACTGTGGGTAGCACTAACATATTAGCAATAGAGCAAATCAAACGAGAAAGGTCTTCAAATAATCTCATCTTATCCGCACTGTTAGATTCGAAAATTTTGTTAACTTCCTGAACTTGAACTAGAACAGGATGCAAAAATGAGAGGTACAACAGATTCCTTTCATCTTTGTACATCTACAAAATTTGAGCTTTGTAACATTTCTCAGTCACACTCACGACTTCGAAGTGAGTTTTAATTCCAACCACTGGCTGAGAATTCTGTCTACTGCAGGTTCAATGGAGAGCCACCTTGTTGCACAATTGCTAACAATTTTCAGAGGTGCATCATTTTCGTTGATAGTTTGATACAGCTCTTTGTATGCTGCTTGTCTTGAAGAAGAATGTGAAAACTACTTGTACGTTTCAGCAACTTGTGCAGAATTCCTCCCAAGAAAATTAGAATTTTCTTCGGAGCGATTCTGCACAAGTGTGAGACATTGCCAGTTGTAATGAATGGCATACACACCTAATTAAAATTAAGGAGGGAATATATGCCTTCAGTTGTTCATAAATGCCATTATTGACACCAACCATAACACTGGCGTTGTCTGTGCCAATTGAAATGAGATTTTTAATGTCCAGTTTCTAGTTCAAGAGCTCTTTTTTCAGTGCAACCATTAGCGTCACACTTTTCTGGAACCACCATGCTCAGAAATGTATGCATAATTGTATTGAATTTCTTGCTATAATAAATGATGGCCATTCCTAAAATCTTATTCACTGTGATATCATTCGATTCGTCTATTAACAAGCTGAAATTTTCATCTCCAATATCCACAGATCTTCTTCAAAATGCTCACTTTGAATATTCTTTACAATTGCAGAGCACTTAGTTCGGTGCATTTTTACCTTTGGCATAATTTGACTGTCTGGGATGATATTTTTGCAAAGATCTACTAGATGATCGCAACTGTTGAATGATGAGTGACAACAAAGAAATAATGCTAACCCACCTTCAAAGTTCGCGGTCTCATCAGACTTTTTTTCACAAGCATATTTGTAATAGGAACAACCTTATATGGAACTGCAGCAAGATGTTTCTTAGTTTCGCTATGCTTTACAAGCTGACAATATTTAGCAGCTATATCACATCTGCATAACTTAGTGGCCTTTTGTAGCATCACCAGGAACGTCACACAACCATTTACTAAACATTCCATTTGCAACCACTCTCCCCTAAATTTTTGCTTGAAGGCTTTATTTTTCTCTTTCTTCATTTTTGAAGAGGGGTATACAACTCTTTACTGCAACGAATTACGATCGGTCTTTAAAAAAAAAACTTCCCACTCGCTATCGTAACTACCAACCAGAACACTGTGTAAAGACTAACTTGTAGCGGTGCTATCAACTTTAAGACGACAAAATGGCAGACTGTCGGGGCACGTGACTGACTGGCGTCATCATGTATTTGAAACGTGTACGATGCTCGCACCAAACGTACAATACAATTCCTTATCAAATGCCAACATCTGGAAAACGTTTAAAACAATTTCTTTAACAATAAGTTATAAAAACAATCAAAAAGAGCTGAAACTAGTTCTGAAGGGGCTAGATTTGGAGCTAGGGAAGAAAAACAAAGAGCTAGATCTTGCTCCAAAAGAGTTGAATTGGCAACACTGATTGGGAGTGATAATTGTTTTGTCAGTTTGATGTTTCTCGAACTAAATTTCTCATTGTTTGTATTGTTCTCAAAATCTTAAGTTTCTGATGAATCGTCGAACGCGTATCACTAAAGCCAAGATTTTAATTCTAATAATTCTATGCCTTCATTGGAGAAGGCGAAACAAACGAAATTACTTACTACGATCTTATCCACTTTAAATCTATTGTACAGTAATATGTGAATGGATGGGCCAAGTATAAGAATCCTGCTTTATAGACAAAATTATACTTACAAATCGCCTGGGGGAGATATGTAATCCATTCAACCTAACAAGCCGGTAGACACACTTAAACATTAGGTTGCAAACAAGTTTTAAAAATACTTAAAACAGTTAAAAGGTACGATTTATTATCTTGGTTGGAAAAATGCTCATTCTCGTCTCTACTTTTTATTTAATAATATTTTTCATTCTACCCACTAGGCTGAAGTACATCCATATTATAGTAAGCGAGCTAAGAGATGAATATCAGAACCTATCAATTGAAAATGAATTTAATAAAATATACAGTTGCAAATTGAAATGCTGTTTTCATTATTGTAAAAGGTAAAATTGTTTCGGTTCTTTTATATAAAAATCCAAAAGATTTTTGGCCAGTTCACATCTTAAGTGCTTTTTTATATAAGAAGAAAAAAAGTCAGAATTGATAACTTCATTAGGTTAGTTTAAAAGGTCTAAATCTCATTTAGGAATTGTTTCTTACTGCAGTTTATATTTAGTAAAAATATTCCCATCGTGTGTGAATAGCCTGTGCTGTATTTATCCTCGTTTCATTTGTTATTTGCATTGGTAAACATCGATATGGTTGTCAGGTTATTATCATGGGATTTCATCTGCAGTCTAAACCGTTTTTTTATTATTATTATTCACATGCAAATGTAGCGAACACAACTTAGTTCCTTTTCCTGATTGCAAGTAGTTTCATCGTGATATGAATGATCTGAGAACACAATGAAGAGAATTCTGCTGGGAATCGTAACGTGTGTGTGTTTGTACGAAGTGTTACTTGACGCATTACTTTGGAAAGACAGAGAAAGAATACAAACAACCCTTACAAGTGGAGATTCCGTTTTTAGTGATGCAGTACGAACCTTTTCATTGAAGGAAATGTGAAATTAAGACTTAAGCTAAAAAACATCGATTACGTTCCATACCTCACTGGCTACTACAAAATTCAAAGACTCGTTAAGAAGTAATGAGAACAACGAATAAAATGTAATTGTATTCAGAAGGGGGGGGCAGTTCTCTTAAGAGAATAACCCCACCACTTTCTCACAAACATCTTTCATTTGCTATCTTGTAGATATGTTTTTTTTTTTTTTTTTAGTTTTCATTGAACTGCTCTTCGCTCCCTATTAATCATGTTAGAGCATTGGCTTGTGAACATGTACACACAGTTAATATCCAAATTTATTGCACTAACTTCTATCTGCTGTTCTTTAGAACAGTCTTTGCCATATCGTTTTCTCCCAGTACAGTCATTACTTCAACACATCAATGGATTCCATCTTTCTTGCTAATCATTTGCTTACACATGGTACTATTGTGTAATAGATTCCTGGGTATTGATGGGGGTACCTTGTTCATATAATAGAAAAAACTCGATTCACTTCCTGCATCGATCATTTGCTTTGATATTTTTCAGGAAATTTTTCCATAGAAGTGTGATTCGTTTATCATTTTGAATATAATTGTCCTAGGATTCAATCCAACTGATTAAATCGATCAGGATGGAAATTGTAGCTGGATTTAAAACGGGAATATGAGTTTAGTCACAAGATAACTACTTAAACATTTGGTCTTCTGGGTGTTATGTCCGAAAGTGAGTGATACAGTGATTTCAGAGATATCGCTGTAGTCATTATGAGAAATTTTTTTAATCAAAAATTCAATTGCACTTTCTTAATTCTATGAAGAAATAAATTTGTCATTTTACTAATGCTCGAAAAAGGTAACCGGTATTTAAATTTTACAATATTTATTATTCTTAATTCGAGTATCCATGTGAAAAATATCTACTCCCCAGTTCAACTCACATGGTGGTATTCACCGAAAAGAATTCGATAATGCTAGTAAATTACTCATGCATAATGCTAGTACGAGCATTTTACTAGCATTATGTATTTAGATAGCATCATGTTTGTTTCATGATATATATCCTGTCTGTTATTTTCTGTGTGTTTTTTTTTACGTGCATAAGGTATTTTTCATAAGCAGTGCTGTCCATTAGTTTTAAACCGTATTTCATTATAATTTTATTAAGTTTAGCTTAGTAAATTATAAGGTAATCTCAGTAAAATTATCTGATATCTAAGATGAGTGCATTCAAGATATTACGTTTTTGCTCGTTAAAATACTTCTTCAAAATTACAATTTGTGGTTAGTACTACACAACGGTCGAATCTCGGGATCTAGTTAAGGTTAAATTCAATTTTCAGGTTCCCGTTATCAAAATAATATAAAGCAGAGTCGCGTTATGTGCCGTGCCATAATTTACGATATGGGTGGACCGTGGCTGGGAAATAACTAGAGCGATAAACTATCTGCCAAAACAAAAGGCTAATTGAGCTCCTTAAACATTTCACAATTTTCGCTCTTGTTTACAACTGCCTTGTGCTGATTCATCAAATAAGGTTTCTAAATTAACCATTTGTCTGCCTTTATCGCATGTAAACAATGAATGATTAACCTTGATATTTTAAAACTTTGAAAGGACTATTCAGTAGATTCTATTAAAAAAAGAATAGAGAACAAATAAACGATCACGCATGTATGATCGGTTGTATTGTATCCTCCTCCTGAAGAATAAACGATTATTGTCAGGTAGCCACTATTTATTTTTAACCTAACTTAAGTCATTAAATAGTAGAGGCTACTATTTATTTTTCATTTTAATAGTATTGTTTCATTCCAACCTTTAAGTAATTTATGTGTATCGAAATAATGAAACCTAGTCCGGGGACTAGGCCTGAGAGAGTATTGGACCTGGCCATAGTTCAAGAAGAGCTATCCATAACCAACGTGGCAACATTACCTCCAATTGGTGAACGTGACCATGTGGTCTTGACTTGGGAGATTGTAAAACATGAGGAATATTTTGTCAAGAAGGGGTATATGTGGAACTACAAGGCAGGTGATTATGACAAGCTTAGGAAGAAGCTTAAATCTGTGCCATTGCATAAAACACTACAGGGTAAGGATGTTAGTAGTGCAAGCATACCTAACGTAAGGAAGGTTAATCAGGTAGCAGTTAGATGGATGAGTAATATCATTAAGTGTCGGCTGCAGAAGAAGAAAACACTGTGCAGAGTATATAACGAGAAAGATGACCAACAAACACATGAACATTGAAATGGCTCAGGCAAGAAAGGTGACCAGCATGACAATAAAGGCAAACTCAGATTATGAGAAGAATCTAGCTGAGCAGGCCGAAGGAAATCCTAAAGAGTTCTTTCATTATGTGGCAAGTCAGAGGAAGAATGACTATGGAAGATTAACTTTAATGAGTGATGGTCAAGAGGTGATAGAAGTGGATAAAATAGTTGAGTTACTGAGTGACTCACTTGCAAGGGTTATATCATCCTAGTGAGGTTACTGCTTTAACCTATGTGACACAGTAATGTGGAAACAGAGGTAGATGAGTTGGAGGTTCTGAGGATATTGCAGAATCTTAATGTAATTATAGATGTGGGATTAAATAGGATAACAGCAAGGACTTTATGAGAATGTCCAAGAGAACTGACAATGCTTTTTACTAGGTTGTTGAACACTACTCTGGAGTTCTAAAGCAGTGGAAAGAGAGCAAAATACCTCCTTTCCATGAAGAATGTTCTGAAACGGCATTAGCAAATTATAGACCAATCAGCATCTGAGGCATGGTGGTAAAAGTATTATAAAATAAAAATTGATAAAAAAAATGACAATTCACGAGTAGGTAGATACAAATACGATACTGTATGAGAGTCAACATGGCTTTATGAAGGGTCGGTCATGCTTTAATAATTTACTAACTTTATATAATAGACTAATAGCTGAGTTGGATAAAGGAAATGGCTACACTATGATTTTGGAAAGGCATTTTCAGAATACCACATGGAACTGTTACACAAATTAGAATAAATGGGGATGGATATGGCACTGCTGCTCCAGATATCAAAAAGTGGTATATAGAGGGACAGAAGCAAGACGAAAACAAGTGACTAGTGATGTGCCGCAAAGTTCATTACTGGGACTATTGCTGCTTAACTTGTACATACATGATAGGAAATAACCTAAAAGGAAATATTCAGTTGTTTGCTGACGAGAAATTAGGTAGGGTAATAGTTAATGAAGGTGATGTGGAGAACTTTCAGGACGATTTAAATAGGCTGTCAGTATGGGCAAACGTTAATGGGTGTCAGTTGAATGTCGAGAAATGTAAAGTTATACATTTTGGGATAAATAGATTACAAGCCGTGTACCACACTGATGGCACTGAGTACAGACTCCAGGAAATAGATGAAGCTAGAGATTTATGGGCAGTAGTAAACAGTTAGTTTAGAGGACATATTGCTAAGGTTGCCCATAAGATTACTTTGCTATTGAAGAACACATTAACAATTAGAGATAAGGAAGCTGTTATTCCCCTGTGGAATGTTCGCTATGAGGATAGATTGAAGGTGTGTGGGTTGCAGAAGTTGGTTGATAGGAGAAAAAGAGGGGATATGATAGAAACATTTAAGTTACGTAAAGGGTTTTATAGGATAGATGCAGGGGAAATGTTTCAACACTCGGCTAGAGGGAGCAGAACAAGGAGTCATTCCTGGAAGTTGAATAAAGCTGTGGTTAGTAGGGGTATGAGGACTAGAGTTTTTGCTTGGAGAGTTGTGAATTAGCGGAATGGGTAGCCAGGGTCAGTTATGAGTGCTTTATCTGTTAATGGGTTCAAGAAGAGGTATGATCGATTGTGTGGATAGGTTGGGTCTCCCGCGATGAGTCTTCGGACTCCATGGTGGTGCCTGTATAATAATATCGGTTGTCTCTCCATAGTTTATTTTAATTGTTTTTGTAATTACTTCAATATTAATAATCTGGCTTAATAAACTATTGTATATGAAACTTCTGTATAAACTGCCCCTCTTACGTTCCAAGTTGCAATATTCATTTTATTTTCATTTCCACAATCTTCAAGGTTATTTTCCGGATTCCGTCCGAATTTTTTTTTCTTTTGTTGGTTAAAATCACATTTGTATAATTGGCCAAGTGGATGGTATTCTCACCAACGGGTGTGTTTAAAGTGTTATCGTTTGGGTATGGATGCTTGTAAATGTTATTAGGCGAGATGAATTTTAACGCCTAAAGTGAGACCATCATCCCACTAAGAGAATGACTAACAGTGGCTTGAAAAAAGTTCCTTTTGGTCTATAAAGCAAGGTTTCAGAATTAGAAAAAAAATTTAATAAAACATACTTTTAAATGAAATTTTGTCCCACCCACAGTAGTAATGTCCTATAGCTCACGTCTGAGGGGGAGTCTCAAATGTCATGTTACTAGCCTGAGGATTGGTGATAGGGCGGCTACCTTGGAACTTCTACACCTGTCTTCTTTCAAAGTTAAAACCTTCTGAGAAATAAATTTGTGGTTGGCATCTCTATCTAAATATGTTGTCACTATACTGGCTATTGTCAGCTGCCGTAGTTGATCAGGAGAGGGTATATGTGTCGATTTCTTTGGCTCTTGTGATCCTTATGAAGAAATATGAAAGAATAAAACCAAGAGCAGGCAATACAGAAAATTAATGAAAATATAAAGATAAATTAGATAGAACAACTTGACAAAATGCAAATAGATTACCGAAATTACTTCAGTATAAGCATTGAGATGAAAACTAGATTTTCCCTCACTCACTGATAGCTTCTGAGACCAAACTCTGACCTTAGGTTTAAATTCTTTCAAACGAATAGACTCTTGAACAGGGTTTTCGGATTATGTAACATTTTTAAAATGCTATGTACTGCTATTTTCAACATTTTCCGAGCGGAATTATTTAAAATGAGTTATTTTCCGAACCACTATATCCTGTTCATGGTATGTATGGACTATAACAATTAGCGTTTTAATATTAGCATTACCCCAATTCTTTTTTCATTTAAATTGAGTTTCTTTAATAGGAATTTAGTAAGATTCCTTGGATGACTTATTAATACCTATCTTATTTTTTCTTCGGTGCCTTTTTTATTTAACTGGGCATCAAATGTTTTGTATTTCTCTGCACCCCCATGGTTTAAAGTACCACATATTTGTACGACATTCTCCAGAATTTTTTTATCGTTTTTAGTTCATCCCAAAGTTATTAATGCCCCCACATGTAGATATACACACCATACAAACGATTCGGTAGATGGAGCTGCATGATTACCACTTGGTTTGTAAAGGTCAAGGGCGACACGTGGCTACGATGGTAATCTTCACTCAAACAGGAAACGGGAAAAATTCGTGGAAATTGTACTAAAACTTTGATTATGGGAATTGCCTAGTAGCAGGAGGAACTTAGATACTTATCCACGCCTTAAGACCACCTTCTTTCAGTATATTTCAAGTATTGAATTTACGACGACCGTTTCTTTTAAGAATTCTAGATAGAAAGACTGCCCCAAAAAAATCAATAATGCAAGTAGCTGCAGCAAGTTTATGTAGTAAGCAAATTTTTCGTGCGTAAACTTCGCGAGAACAAAGAAAATACGAGTATTCCATAATTTTCCCTTGTATTTGCATTTTTGTTATTGTCGTTCATGTATGTGTCACACAGTGACCATGGAACTAAATATAGAAAGTAAAATCGCATTAACAAGAAATGTGTATGAGCCGTCACGACAGGAAATGTTTGGTCTTTGTATTAAAATAAGACCATTTTCGTTCAGCAATTAGCTTGGGCCAGATTCCAGAATAATGACCTACTGCTCTACAATCATGGAAGAAATGCATCGATTCCTGTACTGAATGTATCATGGGAACGCGACACAGACAATAGAAGCGGTCGAATATAGGATGAGATCCAAGAAATATTCCTACTTTTTATATTGCGAAGTAATTAACTAAAACCAGTCATTAAACAATTCTCTTGATAATTACATAAGTTCTTGAATTGTTTGAATTTTTCATTCCTGCCTTTTCATACCATTGAAGATCTGAAATCAAGCACTCATTTACAAACAAACTTTATAATACGCCAACTCAACTTGAACATTATCGTACTACTGCATAACGAGTGACCAACTTGATGGTCATTTCGCGTGAAATCAGTGTTTTGTTGCCTCGAAGCATTCTCATCAATTTGTAGAACTTTGCATTCCGTGTAAGAGGTGCTCAGTCACCCTCACCAGGTGATCATGAACACCCTTTAATCATTAAACTGCCAAAATTTGGGAGATTAATTGCACTTTCACCGTTCTCTTTAGCAACCTGGAAGTGCATTTCCACGTCTGTTTTTCCGATAAAAATCGATGTTAAGAATTTCCTCAAGACATTTCTAAGTAAGTCGCCATTTGAACAACAGCTGTGAAGCTTTTGCTGTACATCACACAGCATTCTAATCGTCATATATATAAAAAAAACTTACCTTGTATTCTTTTCTATTAGCCATTTAAATGAGATTATACTCACTGTAAGGTTCTTTACATCAGAAAATGTCCATTTTACATCACTGTTACACGAACACTTTTATACTTTGAAAGTATTGAGTTCTTTCATTGAAATATCTTTGTACATTTTATTCTTTTAGATTACTTCCAATTTTGAAAAAAGCAGTCAGTCTTTTCTGTTTTCAAATGAGATGTTTTTAATTTCAGATTATAATGTAAAAATATGAAAAGGTCATATGGGTAATCCAAGAGCAACAGATCATCAATAGCTTGCAAAATATAAAAGGGTACACACATGTAGATAACTCGCGTAATACCATTCACAACGATTTCTAAATTTGGGCTTTTTGAGCCAGTTCACGTACTCCCTGATCCAATTTCTGTACTGTTAAATTGGTCAATGGACTTATTTTCAGTAACAGGCTATTTGTTTTCTCATGGGGAAAACTAAAACTACTTGCTGGATAGGAGTTTTTCTTTAAGAAGTCGTAGAGAATCCTTTCTTGAAAAAGAAAAAAAAACCGCTAGTTTGATACCTCTGCTTCAGCGACTAAAATATTTATTCCGAAAGTAACTAAGGAATTTTTTGATGGTGTGCTTTGCATATACTTTGTAGTAAAGCTACGAATTAAATGACAGAACAGTCGGAGGGTCGGAAAGATAATATTGAAACTGTGATGAAGTTGATAGATTGCAGAAAGGATGCAATATTTTGAAAAAATCATGTATCATTCAAAAACTAATATCAATGCAAAAGGTGTCCGTGAGGACTTGAGTTTCATCGGTACAGTCATTTACTTACCAGCATCATTTACTTTCTTGTAGGATCCCTTGGTTATTTTCTGTAGTTCTTATAACACAAGAAAAACGGATTAAAATACCTTATTTCCCCTTACGACCGTTCTCGCTTAAGAGTGTGTCATTCTTTTACTTGGGTTTTTATAACGAACTATAATCGTTCCGAAATTTTTAGAGTCGTGCTGACTTAATTCATCGAATTTCCCAGACAATATCACCTTCCACTTCAGATATTCCTACAGACTTACTAATGAATCCTGCTTCAGGCAGGTTCCACAGAGTAAAAAGATATTTCCTTTTAAACTGCCTAAAACCGGATATTTCAAAAAGAGAACGCTTGCAAACAGAATCCAAAGTTGGTGATGGACTTACATTGTTGATCGCTTTGTGTTCTCTAGAAAATGACATCTGTCGTTAGGTGCATACCCAGTCGCGAAACTGGATATCACAAGATCGCAACTTTGACTCAGCTGCTGAAGGAATAGTTTCCTCACCAGGTGTTAAGATAATGGTTTGATAAAAAGTAGAATGGCTAACCCTGCTACTCTTTCAACCTATCAGTCAGGAGTCCACTCCTATACGAATTTCAAGGTCTTTTCAATCCTCCAAAAATCGATACTTTTTACGAATTTAGCTAAAACTCTTCGAGCATACGAGATTAGATCCATCTAAACTGCGAGAGCGCGTTTAGCGCTCCCTAAGGGCCATGGAACTTAAAATTCCTCCCCCTGTTGAAATGCGTAGGTATATACACGATAAGATACAATTACGTCATCTCTCACTTTGACTACTGGGAGAAATTCATTCCGATATGTCAAGGATATCAATTATAAACGAGATAATTCCAACGCCTTTTATCTAGACATGATTTATTCTTGGGCATCATGAAAAATGAGATCACTAGACACAGATTGGGAAAACTGGATCGCTGCTACTGTTACACTGAAAACAATACAGAAAGCAATGTCCCAAACAGCATAACCATCTATCCCGTTTTTAATATAATTTAATTATCTGGTTATGAGGCTTAAAAAGCACCAAGTACTACGTGATCGCACGAACAATGCAAAGGCTTCCACATCAGTTGAACTAAAACAAATGCTATTTGCTTAATTTTCTAATGTAAATATTTGTACGCATGATGTATTATAATCATATATATAATTAAAATAGGCTTGGTTTCTTATTTATAGGGAATAGCCATTCATCGTCATCATCCGGTAGCATCCTCTAGTAAGAGGGTTGAAGCAGATGAGCAGCTCTTCTCCATTTTTCTCGGTCTGTCGCCTCCGTCATTCTTAAACCAGTCCATCCCACGATATCTCTGAACCAGTCTCTAGTTGGTCTTCCACGTTTTCTCTTCCCCTCGATTTTCCCTTGTAATATAGTACTTGTCAGGTGTCCCGAAGAACCTCTCAGAAGATGTCCTGCAAATCTGGTCTTTCTTTGCATAATATTCTTGAGCAGTGTTCTTTCCATCCCAACTCTTAAAACTTCTTGATTTGATATTCTCCCTGTATAGCTAATCTTTTCCATCTCTCTATAACACCACATTTCCAATGTATTTCCATATCTCTCTTTGTGAGTGTCCATGACTCACTTCCATAACTTGCAATACTTCAAACTGTTGCTTTAACTATTCCAATTCTAACACCTATTTTAATATTCTTGTTTATTAAGATTCTCTTCATTTCCATAAATGCCGATTTAGCTTTGCCTATTCTATTTCTAATGTTCAACTCTGAAGTTCCTTTCTCTGTGATCCAGCTACCTAAATATTGAAATCTTTCCACTTCTAAAACCTTTCCTCCACTTATCTTTACATTATCTCCTATTTTTATGCCCATTATCATTATCTTGGTCTTCTTTGTGTTGATCCTTAGTCCATACTCTTTATAGGAGTTTTCAATTCTTTGAACAATTTGTTGTAATCCATTTTCACTTTCTGCCATCACCACTACATCACCCACATATCTTAAGTTATTAATGATTCTTCCATTTATTTTTATTCCTTCTTCTACATCCTCAAGTGCCTCTCTAAGCATTTATTCACTATAATGTTTAAACAATAATGGTGATAACTTGCATCGTTGTCTAACTCCTCTCTCTCTCTCCCTCCACCGGGAATTCTCCTGTTTCTTCTCCATTAACACATATTGACGCTGTTTGTGTCCAATGTAATCTCTTTAAGATATCCAAGTCATAAGAGTTAATATAAATATTTTCTAGAATGTCAAAAAGCCTTTCATGTTTCACTGTATCAAATGCCTTTTTCAAAGTCTAGAAATTCCCAAAACAACTTTCCACCATGGTTTAGTGTTTTCTCCCCAATAATTCTTAAACAAATTATAGCCTCTCTAGTTCCTCTGTTGGTTCTGAATCTAAACTGTTCCTCATTCATTTCTTTTTCTATTTTATTCTTAATTCTCTCCAAAATTATTTGTGCCAGAATTTTTGCTGTGTGAGTTATAAGACTTAAATTAAGGGGATAAAAATTCCTTATTGTTTTTCAGCCAGTATGCGAAACTCTAAGATCGAAAACTACGAACTATCGGCGAATCTAAGCGTAAGTGACCACTTGGTAGTAGTAGCGAAGGTATGCAAGTTCTTTTCACTTAAACTTTGATATCATCTAGGTCTAACTACTCACTGATGAGACCTCAAAAAAGGTTGAAACCGGTCTGGGTAGTGACCTCTCCTCATAATGTAAAGCAGTATTACATCTCCTAGGAGCTGTGTGTTTTAACATTATGAGAAAATATCAAGAGTAGTGAGGGATCTTGCTCCACCTTTGCACCGAGTTGCCTTGGTGTGGTACTACCAAGTGGTCACTGACGCTTGGATTCGCCGATAGTTCGTTGGCATGAAACGTTCAGATCGTAGTTTTCGATCTTAAAGTTTCGCATACTGGCTGAAAAACATTAAGGGATTTTTATTACCTTAATTTATCAACTAAGCCAGAAATATAGCCGTTTGGCTTTTCATCTTAGTTATAAGACTTATCATTCTAAAATTTTTACAGTCCAAAACTCCAGTCTTTTTTGGAATGGGGATAAAAATTGATCTTCTAAGTTCCTCTGGTAATTCTTGTCCCCCATGAATTCCGTTAATAATTTGCCATAACACTTCCATACCTTTTTCACCAATATTCCTTATAAATTCTATCTGTATACCATCTATTCCAGGGGATTTTCCTTCTTTCCTTCTTTTCAGGAGAAAATCAAATGCTCTTTCATTTGATTTTCTCCTCTTTCTCTATATTCATAAAGTTTACTTACATATTCTTCCCATCTCTGTAATATCTTCTCTTTTTCTATCAGAATATCACTTCTTTCATTCTTCACTGCTCCAATTATTTGCATTTTTCTCCTTCTTGTCATCATATTAATGTTTTTATAAACACTTTTTTTTGTCATTTCTTTCTGCCTTTGCTGTTGAATCTTTACGTATTTCATCTAGCCACTCTTCCTTTTCCCTTATCTCTCTTGTATCTCCCTACTCAAGTCTATACTGTTTTTTTTCTCCTCTGTTTTACTATTAACTAACTTTCTTCTTTGTGTTATTTTCCTCAAAATATTTTCCGTCATCGATGGTTTCATTCTTTTCTCTTCTTTTGTGGCGAAATGTAATTCTGTAGCAGTAATTACCCTTTCCTTCAGAATCTTTCATTTTTCACTTGCATAATCACTTTGTTGTATATTTCTCTCATTCATGTCTTCCTCTACTTTCTTTGCGAATTTATTCGCCGTATTTGGTATTTTTAGCTGCTCTATATTCCATGATTTTCTTTGTTTCCTTATAGTAACTTTTTTAGATTAATTTTCATCTTAGTTGACAACAATATATGATCTGTATCACAGTCTGTTCCAGGATATGTTGTCGCATCTTTGATAATGTTTGTATATCTTTTGTTTATCAAAACATAATCTATCTGATTTCTTCTACTATTTATATCCTTCCTTGGGGCTTTCCACGTATACAATCTTCTTGGCTGTTTCTTAAACCAAGTGTTCATAATTGCTAAATCATGTTTTCTACAGAAATCCAACAGCATATCTCCTCTTTCATTTCTCACTCCTAATCCATGTAGCCCAACAATATTTTCATCCTTTCTCCTTCCGATTTTTGCATTCATATCTCCCTGTATTATAATTATATCTTCTTGTTTCTTTATATTTCAAACCCTGTTCTACATCGCATAAACTCTCTCAGCCCTCTCATTCTCATAATCACAAGTAGGTAAATATATCTGAATAAGTAGAATATTTCTTGGTTTTGCTTTCATTTGTACCACCAAAACTCTGTCTGAGATTTTCCAGTAGCCTTCCACACATCCTGCCACTCGTTTATTCAATATTATTCCAACACCTGCTCGATGTTGCTCTTCCTCTCCTGAGTAAATTACTCTCATTCCATCCTCTGTTCTAAAATCTCCTTTTCCTTTCCATCTCACTTCAGCCATTCCCAGAACATCTATTTTCAATCTTAGCATCTCTATCTTTCCAATCTCCAATCTTCCAGTTTGAAGTAAGGTATTCACATTCCAAGATCCAATGTGAAAATTACTTTTAGCCCCTTTTCCACATGAATATATTCCATTTTCCTCTTCTCCACGTCCCACAGGCTTTAGTAAAGACGATTCATATGACTGACATGCAATCTGGTCAATATCCATACTGGAACAAGTGACCTCCCTGATAGCCAGTTCCGTAGTTCCGGACCCAGGAGTTCCATCCTGAACTGGGCATCGCTCTTTTTTTTTTGATCCTTGCTGCTCATCCAAACTAAGGAAAAGTAGAAGCACAGTGGTTTCCCGTTGCCTTCTATGCATGAAGAAATGAAAAAGTAGAAACATAGAAAGATTGACCTTAGCCCTCGAGTACTTTAATAGCATTGGGGGAAGGAACAAGAAAGAAGAAAATGAAAAAGAAATAAGAGTAGGACCATCCTACAGATAATATAACAGACTTATATTACAGGAAATAAGGGTATGGTCCAGCATCAGGTACCTCGGGTTCGCTACTCCCGTACTCACTAAGGTGAGCCCTTGAGGTTGTTTTTATATTCTGCTAAAGGAATAGTTAGCAGGCGATTTCTGTTATTACAAGCGAAACAATTTTGCAGCTGCTAACATTGATTATTGTACATGTTTGCGCGGTATTTTTTTTAACTTGCGTTGAGGTCCAGAATATCGTTATAATTTTTCTATTTTGAATAATGAAAACAATTATATGGGAGTACAATCCTTACTACACCTAAATATGACCGACTAGTCTAACTGTGAAGGACCAATGTGGTGTCGTCTAGCTATTGTTACCAAGCAAGAGGAAATCCTTATTATACGAGGAGACTCGTAAGGTTCCTCAAGAGGATTGTCCTACAATTACGGCCGAAACAAAGCTATCGGCCAGTATATTATTTTTATTAATTGCCTGTATTCCTTGCTGCTTTTGCGCGAAAGAAAATCCTCCACCTTAGTCAGACCGGCCAACTCGCCCTCTGTTGTGTAAAGCCCTTACAAACGTTCTTCGTATCTTAGGCGGATTCAACCTTCCCCAGGTCTTTCCAACCAGAAGGATATCGTTAACAATACCGAAAGAGCAATGGAGGCAGCCATGGAAGAAATATTCTGAAATTCAGGCGTTAATGTCTGAATAGTAAGCAAGAAAATTTATATTAGCATCGATCGATGTATAACGTAATGATTTAATATAATTAAATCTTAAATTTTGAGATAAATTTTAAAAAAAAATAAATTTTTAAGAAATGAAAATCAGTAAACGCTTATAATACTTGATCAAATTGTCCTCCTACTTGAATAGACATTTACATTTCGGCCTTTATAATTATGCTTAATTTCTGTTTCGTTGATTTGGCATATTCGAATGTAGTCTGGTGCTTTTCAAAATTTTCCGATGCCGGTCATCCGGGTGGTAACATTTAGCGCATACATTAACGCATTCTTTTCATTGATCCCAGATGAGTCTAAAAGATTAAAGTTGATGGATCTCGCTACCCAAGGATCTTCTCCACTAGCATGGACAACTAGTCCAATTTCTGAGACAGTGACAGAGAAATCCTTCAAGGCCCAGCAACTCATTTTATATAAAAAAAAAAAAAACAACTTAAGTGGTATGTTTCACCACCGAAATGATAGTTGAAATCTCTGCGTAATTATTAACAAGCAGTCTACCCATACAATTATCGAAGCCCACTATTGACCATTCGTTTCAACTATTCAGTCAGGAATTTTGCCCATAAACATTACAATTATGGACAAATCCCTGTCTCGAATAAACTTCGCTTCATTGATGGGTACAAAAATGTGAGCCTGAACACATGTTTTGCTAGCACCTAACGACAAAAATATTTAATTGCAGTTCTCAATCTACCTCTCCAAGGTGCCGTAATTCTTGCAAATATTAGAGTAAACAGTATTTACTTAGTGCCTTCAAACAGTTCCTTTCAGGAACGTCATGGTGTGCGGATATTCAAAAGGGTAATTCTAGGAAATCTTGTTTTAGAGCCTAAACTTGAATTTCTTTCTAGATCATCCGATTACTTATTTTGGTATTATGACCTGTTTCTTGACTACTAGTATTAATAAATTAAAGACTTAATTCTGTATGTTAGTCAAGTAAATATTAGTTTAATATCCAACGTTTCGCTGACTAATATCTGTTAGCATTTTCAAAGGATACACTGGTAAGCAATAGAAAGTAACGAAAACTAGGAAACTAACCGACAATTCTAAAAATTATATAAAGTTATCACTGTGCGTGATACAATACGCGTGTAGCAAGTACAACGTTTTATTTGTTGAGATATTTATTGTAATTTTCATGAAAGTTCATTTCTTTTTGGTTAAACGATCTGAATATAGATTTCCATATATCTGGTAAGATTAGGCCTTGATTCTTATTTAAGTTACCTGTTCAACGGGCGACTGGAGCAATTTCTTTAAATGTTCTGGAATGGTAGTTCTCTTCTGTGTAGGGCATATGACTCGTATCCCATTCAATATTATGGTTAGTACAGGAAAAGTGGGAAGAAAGACCTGATATATCCTGTCTGTTATTCCTTACATAGCCTTTCTTTCTTGTGTGTTCTTTCTTTCCCGTGTGTTCCTTCTTTCTTGTATCAAAACTTTAGATGTCTGTCCGATGTAATTAATACCGCAAGAAACAAGGTATGCTATAAACTCCATAGTATTTGTAGAAAGGATGGCTATCTTTCGGTGATCTTATAAACTTTTGAATGGTCTCAATAGGTTTGAAGGTTACTCTGATATTATATGGTTTTAGAAAAAGAGCCAATTTTCTGGATATGACACTAACAAATGGAATTGTTATAGAGCTGATGTATTGGGTTTCATCTCGTTGTCTTTGTGGTATGTCACTAAAGAGAATCTTGTTGGTGATTCTTGTAGGGTAGCCATTTAGGAATAGATCTTTTGGATATTTTCATTAATTCTTCTTGTAGGTCACCAGGGTCTGTGGTACACTGTATAGCTCTTTTTTGAGCATATGGATAATGCGGAGTTTCTGGGATATGTGGTGAGATGATTCGAAATGGAGATAGCGTCCAGTGTTAGGTTTTCTATATACTGACAGGTTGATTCTGTTGTCAGTTTCTTTCTTAATAAAGACGTCTAAGAATGGAAGTGTACCGTCTTTTTCTAGTTCCAATGTGAACTCGATGGTGTTGTGGAAGCAATTAATTTTGTTTAGATAATATATTAATTCTTCTTTTGTGTGATTCCAAATGATGAAGATGTCGTCAACATACCTAAACCATGTGGTTGGTTTAGGGGTAATTTGGGATAAAATTTGAGTTTCTAGATTAGGTTAGAATAGGTCGGCACAAGAAGGAGAGAGAAGGCTACCCATGGCTAATCCAGTGAGTTGTTTGTAGTATGTTTTTTGCCATGTCAAATAATTTGAAGTTAAGCAATGCTTGAACAACTTGGTGATGTTTGGTGGGAACAAGTTTTCTGAGATGTCGATGACTTCTCCAATTGGGATATTTGTGAACAGAGATGTGAAATCCAGGCTAACCATAATATTATCTTCAGAGAAACTGATGTGTTTTTAATTTCTCCAAGAAATTCTTATATCAAGAATCCGTTGTGAATGTGTTCTTGTAACATTTTGGCTAGATATTTTGATAATGTGTAAGTAAGGGAATGGATACCATCTACTATTGGACGTAATGGTTTGCCTTCTTTATGGATTTTTGGAACACCATATAAGTCTTGGAGTTAATCAAAAAACTAGATTTTAGTTCTTTGATTACGTCCACAGGCCAGTTGGTCATATCACGTAATAGTTCATTGGTATCAAGATGGTTTTAGTGAGTAGGATCTGTGTTAAGAACATCATAGACAGATGTGTCCGATAATAAATTATTGATCTTTTCTTCATATTCCTTAGTATTTAAGATGACAGTGTTGTTTCCCTTCTCTGTTCTGAGTATAATGATTTCTTTGTTCTTTATTTCAGTAGTACTTTTCTTTCCATAGTGCTAGAGTTAGTGTGAGAATATCTAGAGAGAGCAGAGAGGATTAAGCTGATTTTTAATCGCAAGTCATTGGCTATTGTGTGTGGAAGTAATGAGAAGGCTTTCTCTAAGTTGTAGATAAAGTCCATTTTTGGAATAGTAGTTGGCAAAATTGAATCCATTTTTGAGAATAGAAATCTCTGGTGTTGTTAAGATGTGATTAGATTGGTTCACAATGACTTGGTTGTCTGGTAGGGAAGGTTTGGAGTTTATGTGATTATCATATAGTGCGTTAATTTTTTTTTTCACATAAACTCCAAACCTTCCCTACCAGACAACCAAGTCATTGTGAACCAATCTAATCAGATCTTAACAACACCAGATATTTCTATTCTCAAAACAGGATTCAATTTTTCCTTGAAACCAACTACTATTCCAAATATGGACTTTAGCTGCAACTTAGAGAAAGATCAATTATCTATTATCGGACAAATCTATGATGTTCTTAACACAGATCCTACTCACTAAAACCATCTTAATACCAATGCACTATTACGTGATATGACTAACTGGCCTGTGGACTTAATCAAAAAACTAAAATCTAGTTTTTTGATCAACTCCAAGACTTATATGGTGTTCCAAAAATCCATAGAGAATGCAAACCGTTACGTCCAATAGTAGATGGTATCCATTCCCCTACTTACACATTATCAAAATATCTAGCCAAAATGTTACAAGAACACATTCACAACACGGATTCTTGACATAAGAATTTATTGAAGAAATTAAAAAACATCAGTTTCTCTGAAGATAATATTATGGTTAGCCTGGATTTCACATCTCTGTTCACGAATATCCCAGTTTCAGAAGTCATCGACATCTTAGAAAACTTGTTCCCACCAAACATCACCAAGTTGTTCAAGCATTGCTTAACTTCAAATTATTTGACATGGCAAAAAACATACTACAAACAACTCACTGGATTAGCCATGGGTAGCCCTCTCTCTCCTTCTTGTGGCGACCTATTCTAACCTAATCTAGAAACTCAAATTTTATCCCAAATTACCCCTAAACCAACCACATGGTTTAGGTATGTTGACGACATCTTCATCATTTGGAATCACACAAAAGAAGAATTAATATATTATCTAAACAAAATTAATTGCTTCCACAACACCATCGAGTTCACATTGGAACTAGAAAAAGACGGTACACTTCCATTCTTAGACGTCTTTATTAAGAAAGAAACTGACAACAGAATCAACCTGTCAGTATATAGAAAACCTAACACTGGACGCTATCTCCATTTCGAATCATCTCACCACATATCCCAGAAACTCCGCATTATCCATATGCTCAAAAAAGAGCTATACAGTGTACCACAGACCCTGGTGACCTACAAGAAGAATTAATGAAAATATCCAAAAGATCTATTCCTAAATGGCTACCCTACAAGAATCACCAACAAGATTCTCTTTAGTGACATACCACAAAGACAACGAGATGAAACCCAATACATCAGCTCTATAACAATTCCATTTGTTAGTGTCATATCCAGAAAATTGGCTCTTTTTCTAAAACCATATAATATCAGAGTAACCTTCAAACCTATTGAGACCATTCAAAAGTTTATGAGATCACCGAAAGATAGCCATCCTTTCTACAAATACTCTAGAGTTTACAGCATACCTTGTTTCTTGCGGTATTAATTACATCGGACAGACATCTAGAAGTTTTGATACAAGAAAGAAAGAACACATAGGCTATGTAAGGAATAACAGACAGGATATATCAGGCCTTTCTTCACACTTTGCCTCAACTAACCATAATATTGAATGGGATATGAGTCATGCCCTACACAGAAGAGAACTACCATTCCAGAACATTTAAAGAAACTGCTCCAGTCGCCCGTTGAACAGGTAACTTAAATAAGAATCAAGGCCTAATCTTACCAGATATATGGAAAACTCTAATTAGATCGTTTAACCCAAAAAGAAATGAACTTTCATGAAAATTACAATAAATATCTTAACAAATAAAACGTTGTACTTGCGATACGCGTATTGTATCATGCACAGTGATAACTTTATATAATTTTTGGAATTGTCGGTTAGTTTCCTAGTTTTCGTTACTTTCTATTGCTTACCAGTGTATTCCTTTGAAAATGCTAACAGATATTAGTCAGTGAAACGTTGGATATTAAACTAATATTTACTTGACTAACATACAGAAGTAAGTCTTTAATTTACGTATTTTAGTATTGTGAGTATATAATGGCAGCATTTGATTAATTTTTAATAAAATGTGGACAGACCTTGATCAAGATTCGCGAAAGCTATTCCACTTAATTAACCATAAACCATTATTTTCTGAATTCCCAGCTGGCAGAACAGCAATCCAGGAAATCTACACATGGGTATAATGCACATTCCTCCATTCTGGTGGAAGGCAGTACCTGCAATGACGATACCTCGTAGGTGTCGTATTTTGACACCGTTCTCGAGCCTGTAGTCTGTCAGAGCTTCCGACAGAAATTAATAAACTTAGGATGGCTTGACCTGGGAGTGAAAAATTTTGGTTGAGTTATAAATCCTTGTATGCGAGCAGTCTTATCTTGGCGAATCAATGTAAGCTAGAGTTTAGCCCATACACGGGGTTTGAATCTTATCTTACGAGAGATCTGAGAAACATAAATCAATAATAAGAGATTTAAGTACTTGAGGCAGGAAAAACATTGGACGCTGATGTTTGTAGTAGATTGCGGCTGACAAAATATTTAAAACATTGGATTATAAAGAAGTCATCAGTCAGAAAATCAAAGATTTGGGAGGGGATTCAGCTAGCTTTTCACTGTATTTTGTTTATTCTGTTTCCTTTAGTTTAATTCGTAATCGAAATGGTATTTATATAATCTAGGCTGTAACTTTTTAATATCTGTATGCGAACTGATATCGGTTAATTGCATTAAAACTTAAAACTTATGTAGGATGTTAATTGGTTTGTACTTCATGGTTGAAACCAACGTACAGGTCTGTTCTTGACTGATTCGAATGCAAAATATGTTTGGCAGTTGAGCAACAAAGTTGACATATTCCTTTTATTTCAAATGTCACTGCTTTAATCAGTACATTCATTGCCGGAGTTTGTCAAAAATAATTCAATCATGATTAACTTTAAAATACAAAAATAAGTTAAAATCTGTTACGCCGAGTTTAATAGAGAATTAGACAATTAATTTCTTAAACAGAAGAGCAGCTTCTCAGTTGCCGAGTTAAACATGGTATATATTTATTGCAGTAAACTCTGGATGCTGACGCTTAATTTGTTAACGTGCTTATCTGCCTTCGAAGATTTGAAATTAATAACTGCTTTCCACATTGCTATGATCGTTTGGGGGGAAAGGAGTTTGTTTAAACTTTCTAAGTAGATAATCCGTTTTAAAATGAATCTGTCTTGAAGGCTTTCACAGATATGTTTCTAATAGGCTGAGATTGAAATATGGATTAATTCTCAATACCGTACTTAAATGCCAGTAGAATGGGAGATGCATAATATAAGGTGCATACAATAAGAGTTCATTCTGGAGCTCTGGTTTAGAGAACCGTTAAATCCCATCCAAACCTCCTTTAACCAGCATGATCAAAATTATCTTCTGTTAGAAAATTAGTGGAAATAAATGCTTTGTTTAAATCGTTAGATAATTGAAGATATCGAGTCCGCGTAAATTTATGAATTTACACATTAAGTCAATGGCATCTTTAACTTCAGACCACTTTACTACTTCAACTGCTTGGAATCCCATTTCTATTGAATTAAATTTCATTTTGGCAAGAATTATTTTAGTAATTCGATTCTATACTTGAGATTGGATTGGTTGATCGTATATTGTACGAAGATTATTACACTGGGAACTCTTACGGTGACAAACGGAACTAGTTGAATTTATCCTTGAAAACATGTGCTTAATGAGAGCTGCTGTAACATGCTGAATTTCTATCAGCTTAGTCGATGTAGTTGGCATCGGAATTATTATTATTATTATTTGACACCTCCAGGGAGTCCAAAGACTCATCGAGGTAGTACGAAAAGTAATCACCTAGTGCAAATGATCTCATTTTAGCCAAATTAGACGTTAAAACAGAAGATTACATTAGCACATTTCGGTTGAAGGAGGGAGGCAAGGAGAACGATAACTGTTTGGTAAGAAGCGAAAAATTTCTTCCACATATTTTTAGCTTAAATAAAAGTACTTTAAATTCCAACTCCAGTATTAATTTATTACCCACAGTGTTACATTAGTTTATCGACAATCGCGATACACACTGATTGCTGGAAAACGGATGTGTAAACAGTATACAAATACATGTTTAAAGAATATATTTCTCGGAAGCTGTGAAAGACTAAGCAACTAAGAGTTAAAGGGGTTAAGAGGAGAATGACAGCTGGCTGTCGTTAGATCAAATTCTTTGCTTGTTATAATTAAGCAATTCTGTAGGTTTCTCGGTATTGAGGCCACATTAATATGAAGAGTTTATTAAAAATAAACAATTAAAAAACTCGACAAGTTTCGTTCGTCGTAAGACTTACAATATCAAGGGTGATGGTATAAAGGTTAAACACAACAAAAGCTTATTGACAATTAATTACACATTAGATTTTTTTTATAACTTCACAACTGTCAAATAATCGAGAAACCCGAATGCAAACGATATTCGTTACTGTATGCGTGTTGGAACATTGCTAGTTGTTGCTGTCACGTTCTGTGGCTCACGCGTGCTGTATCCAAGGCCCGAGACAGTTAAATGTTTGATGAAGGCGGACCACACTTGATGTAAAATCAAGGTTTGATTTCTAATGCACTGTAGGGATCCTAAGCAATAGTGCAGCTTCTTTAAATTTCCTTGCGAAGCGGTTGTTATCAATATACGACATGTTTGACTGTTGCCAAAGTACTTGATGGCCAGTAGTGGCTGTGCGGAATGCTAAGCATGATTTGTGCTCCGTTCTTTTTTTTCCACGTCTTTTACATGCTCAGACATGCGGATCTCTCTCCCGACCTTCCCGTCTGGCCTACATAACAAATACCACAAGAGCAATGAATCTCGTAGACGCCTGGATTTTTCATGGAGTGATGTGGCAGTTTTGGTGGATGTAGGAATCGTGATTTTTTTTGTAAAAGTAGAAAAGCCACTTTTATGTTGTACTTGCGGAGCAACATATCCACTTTGTCCGTGACATTTTTGATCTACTGTTGGATTTTTGAAATGCAACAGTAGTTATGAATTTAGAAGAATACGCAAGCAAAAAACATCCTATTAGAGAATTCCAATATCTATTCATCCTTAGACACGGATCCCACACGGCATGCACATAATAAAACTAATGAATTGATTTAAAAGCTACCTAATTGGCCAGAAGAACTAAAAAGATTTTTATCATCAAAACATCCATTGGTCCCAAGAATTTATGGAGCACTAAAAATACATTAAGAAAAGATATTTCGTTAAGGCCGATTGAAGATGGGAGTGATTCTCCGACCTCAAACTTAACGAAATATCTGACAAACATGATAACACCACACATAGGAAAAACAGAATCATTTATAAAGAATAGTTTGCATTTATTAAAAAGGTAAAGGATATAAATATAGAACCTTCAGACATCCTAGCAAGTTTCGATATAGTCAGTCTCTTTATCAATGTACTCAGAAATTACACGGGGGGGGTCTACTTGGAAACCTTTTCACACCAGACACTGCAGGACTATACGAACACTGCATCGAGAACACTTTTTTCATATTTCAAGGCAAATATTGGGAACAAAAAGGACTTGCCATGGTTTCTCCCCTTTCTTCAGTTCTAACCAACCTTTTCATCGAAAATTCCGAAACAAATGCATTAAAAAACTATCAAAAATACCAAACGTTTGGCTACGTTATGTAGATATTTTCGTAATTTGGTCGGGAACGGTAGATGAGCTAATTGCTTTTAAAGATTATCTAAGTAATTTGCATTCAATATAAAATTCACTCATGAACTAAAACAGCACAAAAATTACCTTTCCTTCATAACCTTATTGAGGTAAACGAAGAGGGAAAAAAAAGTTATGTCTTCGTATACAGGAAACCCACCATAACGGGAAGATTTTTAAATGCCGCTTCACACCACCATGCATTGCAAAAAAAAAAAAAAAAAATAGGCATAATTAAAACTTTGAGAGACAGCATACAATATATCTAGCGCCCCGATGAAGAGAAATGAAGAATTACACTACCAGGCACAGAACCTCGCACTTAATGACCCAAGACTATCAAAAAAATTCTGACTACACCTCCTGCAAACTCACTTACTTAAACAAGATTTCAAGAATGAAATCTCGCTGCCGTACATCAAAAATGTCACGGACAAATTGGCCTTTGCTCCGCAAGTACAACGTAAAAGTGGCTTTTCTACCTTTAAAAAAATATCACGATTCTTACATCCACCAAAACCGCCACATCACCCCATGAAAAATCCAGGGTCCTTCGAGATTCATTGCTCTTGTGGTATTTGTTATGTAGGCCAGACGGGAAGGTCGGGAGAGAGATCCGCATGTCTGAGCATGTAAAAGACGTGCAAAAAAAGAAATGGAGTAAAATCAGGCTTAGCATTCCACACAGCCACTACTGGCCATCATGTACTCTGGCAACAGTCAAACATGTCGTATATTGATAACAACCGCTTCGCAAGGAAATTTAAAGAAGCTGCACTATTGCTTAGGATCCCTATATAGTGCAATAAAATTCAAGCCTTGATTTTCAAGTCTGGTCCGCCTTCATCAAAAATTTAACTGTCTCGGGCCTTGGATACAGCACGCGTGAGCCATAGAACGTGACAACAACTAGCAATGTTCCAACACGCATACAGTAACGAATATCATTTGTATTCGGGTTTCTCAATTATTTGACAGTTGTAAAGTTATAAAAATAAACTGTAATTAATTATCAATAAGCTTTTGTTGTGTTTAACCTTTATATACCATTATCCCTGATAATGTAAGTCTTACGACGAACGAAACTTGCCGGGATTTTAATTATTTATTTTTAATAAACTCTTTATATTAATATGTGGTCTCAATACTGAAAACTACCTACAGAGAAATTAAGCATTTCCGAGTCCAAGTTGGTAATTTGGAAAACTACAATAGGTGACGAACCGCGCACCGCATACGACAATGTAGAGTTGAATATCGACTGATAAGAACTAGTGGCTTCTTGAGAAGGCCGGCTACCTTGTCACCAGATCATAGAATCTGTTGACAGCCTCATGAAGAACCTGGAGTATATAGAACGAAGAATTAGGTCATAGATTTCAGGAGGATATTACTATCACTGTACCAGAAATTAGTATTCCACAAAGCATTTATTGCTTCTAATTGCTGAACATCACATTAATTTGCCACTAAAAATGGTTTTATGTACACGTGTTACAAGACTTATGGTAGGACATTATGCGTCTATTGCTCCTCCCGGCTTTATACTGTCACTGTTGACACGTGTGCAGTTTTCATCTACAGCATAATAGATATTAAAATAATAAATGCTATAGAGAATTACTTCTTTAATAGCATAATATAAAATTAGTTTCATGTTCTAGAAAAACTCGAGCTATTTGCATAGTTATCCTTCTTTACCAATCCATTCTCAATAACTGAGTTCTACTGGAGAAATCAGTTCTATAAAAAAATGGAGATTAACACCAAATTCTGGTAAAACCGAATGTTCTTGCTTTCACTTGGACAATAGTCTTGTAAATCAAAAACCAGAGGTATGTGCTGATGGAACATTAATTTCGTTTAATCCGACACCTAAATATCTGGGAATAACTCTGACATATAAACAGCATATGATTAATATCGTTGCTAAAGTTCGCACCAGAAATAACATAGTTCAGAAGCTTTGTGGTACTATATGGGACTCAAGTGCCACAACTCTGCGGTGCACTGCAATGGATCTAGTTTACAGTGCAGCAGAGTATGGTGCTCCTGTCTGACTCAATAGTTACCATGTCAATAAACTAGATACTCAACTTAACTCCACTCTGCGTTTAATAACAGGTTGCATTAGAAGTACACCCTTACAATGGCTCCCCACTTTGAGCCATATTGCTCCTCCGGAACGACGACAGGAAGCCTTGCTTCGTGAATATAAAAGAATTTTAAATAACCAAAATCTCCCAATACATGAATTTATTCAGATGCTTTATCTAATAGACTAAAATCCAGAAGACCTACCATAAAAACCGCCCGTAATCTTCTTAGCCAGAATGACAGTATGGTGAGTAGGTGGGATGTGCTGTGGTCCCAAGCAGTATCACCTGAAGTTCGCAATCACATAAACATCTTCCAAAAACTGTCTGGATTTGACCTGCCCAGGAATGTATGGACGACGGCTAACAGGATTCGTACAAGCTATGGTGTATGTGGAGACTTGCTTTCAAAGTGGGGGTAAGATACCAAATCCCCACTGTCCCCGTGGAGCCGAGAGCCAAACCATTTACCATATAGTACAGGAATGCGAGCTGACAGCATATTCAGGTGACTTTAAGGATATCTTTGACATATCCCCAGAGGCGATCAACTGGATCAAAAACCTAAATGTTAAAATAAGACTCATCTTCTGTCTGATGCTTGTCATAAATTTCACATTTGTATTTGCCTGAATGTAGACTTCTTTTTAATCATGTGTGTAGCTTATCTATACTCGTGCATTATATCTTATTGTCTTTTAACCATGTGTACAAGCCATACGATAAATAAATTGGAGAATGAATCCCTTTTTACTCTGACAAATATAAGCGGTTTATCCTTCATCTATAACGTCTGGAAAAGCAAAGACAAAATTTTAAAAATAAAATATAATTGGTTAATTGGCTATCTAAAAATATTTTAGTGCTACTATAAATCTTGATTATGTATGTTTAACAATAAATATTTTCGTTTAGGAAATCACAGGCTATAAAACATAGGTACTTTGAATGTCATAAAACCGCATAAAATGACGAGATATGAGTCATGTTTAAAGTAGCGGTATCTATTGCTTAACTTATGCGAAAAGATAACGGTCTAGAAAGCCTTAAAGAATTTGATTGGTTCGCGAAGATCGGTCTTATAAACGCGTTATTTTATATAATCTTTACCAAATTGAAATAACCATATAAACACTTACGCAGTCCCATGACCTATTTCTGACGTCATTGGTGTGGTGTAGGTAGCGAGTATTTATCGACTTTTAGCATTGTGATATCCATTGGCGCATAGTAAGGCAGATTGCTATGAAGGTCTGTGCGCAAATGAAGGCGTTTACTTCGTGGAGGTTATTATCCTTGATTTATTTATTCATACTTCCCCCTATGGACTGGGTGGAGGAAAGAGGAAATCTGCAGGAAACTGATTAAAGAAAACGTGGGCGATTACAGCTTAGTCTTTTTTGAAGGACAAGTGCAACCCAGTTCGTTTGCACTGGCCTGTGTGACTGAAGCTTTCCAAATTTGTTAGCAAATCGAATTATTTTCATTTATAGGATACGTAAAGAATTAAATTCTAATTTATCTGGGCACCGATCCCTCGAGCCCCTTCACTCATTTTTTTTACCTCTTCATTCTACTGATATTAGTGCAAATTGTTGTGAATAGCGAAGTTTAATTCGATCACTGGAAATGCATTTTATTTCTTTCAACACTTGCGCCCTCTAGTTACATTTTCTCACTGCTGTTTACATACATTAACATACTATAAATATTTTATTCATTTGTCTTGGACGGTATTCAGAAATGAATGTAATCTATCCAAAGGAAACCAAGATAATGATTTTAAGTAGTAAATAAATAAAATGTTAATTAATTTTAGCATACATATTGCATTAATTTCGAAGAGTAGAGGAGCTTATTTGTTCTTTGTCCCCTAATTTATTTTTAGAGTTGAAATATGAATTAAACAACACACGAAAAGTTGTCTGAGTCTCTGGAGAAAATGGATACTGGCATAATAAGTTGGAATAAACAAGTAATAATTTAAGAATTAGCATCACCGAGTCACAAGTGCTTGCAACGTTTTCTCAACAGATTAAGCAAACAAGAAATGTCTAAAAAGCATTTAGGAACTCAATAAAAATTGTAATACCTAGCAAATTCCTGAAGTAAAAGCGTTAGTTTGGAAACTTTTAGTTTAAAACAAAACCATCGAATTTATCCAAAGACAACAGAATATGTATCTTTTTTTTATCAGGATCAAAAGGAGTTTCAATTTCTAAGAAATCCTATATACAGAAAGATTATACAGTATTTTGCTTTCCTTAACGATTCAGCATATCATATTTAAAACGATTAGTTTAAACCAGTGCTTCCCAACCTTCTGGATTCCAAGGCCCTCTTCGGAAAAATTAAAATATTTCACGGCCCCCTCGAAAAAAAATCGTAATATAGACATATTATAATATTTATTGTATTTATATTCAATACAAAACATACACAGCGAATATTGCAAAAATCAAATGCAAATATTACATTTTTAGCATCTTACATACACTTGAAATGGCACATTATCATACTTTTATATAGATAGATATATTGTTATTTTACATTTGCAGTACAAGCACATGAAACGTAAAACGATTAATAACAAAGAAAGAATAAAAACATAAGAGTTTAATAACAATTTAATGTGATGTGTTTCGATACTGCTACACAAAAAGTCAACATCAGGTGAAATATTTGAAACTGCAATTCTTAGATTTCTGCTTTGAAATAAAACTTATATGAATAAGCATAGATTTACTAATATTCATTAAGCGCCGAAATACTCATGAAGCAAAATTTGTAAAACAATGTGACTTTTTACCATTAAAAAATAACAAAAAAGAAATAATAAATAAAAATTAAATGTTTCTTTTAAGATAATAAAAAACTTAGTCTTAAAACATTTTAAATCTGTTTTCATTATTTCACGGCCTCCCCTCAACAAAATCTACGGCCCAAGGGGGACAGCTGCCCACAGTTTGGGAAGAGCTGGTTTAAACCACGTTACCGGCCAAGACGTCTATAGACGTCCAGTTTATCATGGATGCGAAGTGCACATTAAAATTGTAATACCATTGATATTACATTGAAATATATGATGGATACGAAGCGTATGAGGATGCTTATTTGATCCATAATGGCTGGTAAGGTGGATGCTTTTTAAGATGCTTAAATGGATTTAGGAAATTTATCTGTATTTACTTTCTCTGAACTGAAAAGCGTTTATACTCAAATAAGTATTCGTTAAGTTTCAGAAAATAGCTAAACAATTTCGCATAATACATTTTATATACTTTTTGGCTGTGCTGTTGCAAAATTAGATTTAATAATGTGAGGAATTCCTTCATGATCTTAATGATGTACGTGATATACATTATAGCTGTTGAAAAATGTTAAGTTTTTTTTATTATTCATTCAAAATCTGTGATTTATTGATGCATTTAAATCAGCTCAGAAATTATCACAGTTACATTCTACAGCAACGGTATTTTAATTAAATGCATCTTGGAAGAATAACAGCGATAATAAAATCGGTTATCTTCAACGTAAATGCGACAAAGCCTTTGTGATTCAATGATGATCAAAAATTAATCATTCTTGTTTGCACGACATTTTTTAACGAACTATGGAAAAGATTTTCAATAAGTACGTGCTGATAACATCAGACATATACTGTTTGAGTGCAGACTATCGCTGCTAACCATTCCAGTAGCTGGACCCAGGTCAAGATGCATCCATTTGTGCCACAAATCTTGAATGTTAGTAGAGTGTCTGACCATAGGAGATTAGTCTTAGTTTCTAAACTGCTATCTTCTATCCTTCCATGCAAGGTGATTCAGCGTCCTGTTTTTCCTCTGAAACATCCTGTGTACATATCGGACAACAAGTGTAGATTATCATCAGTTTTGTGAGTTCTCTACAAACTGGCCGAATTGCTATTTTATATATTGAACAAAATCGTATATAACATTTCAAGTAATTAGAAGTTAGATGCATTGATATTTTTGTGGCATCCAAATCTTTCCTAAATTTTCAATATAATTTTTTAGAAAATTATACTTTACCAGTTATGTATTTTGGCAAAACATTGGTATCTTGAATTCATATGTGCAACATTGAAAACAAATATACAGTATTACAAAGACTGGCTTTTGTAAACAAAAGAGGAACTTTTTTTAATATTATTACAATTCAAAATTCCAATTCAAATTTTCGCATAAAACAGTACCTTGCTTTAACTCTAGAAGCTCATTCCATCATCATCATCGCGCTTTTATATTTCAGTGATACTGAAAACAGTATGAAAAAAAAACTTCGAAATATTCTTCCTATTATGGATTTTCGGCCAAGTGGCCTGTTCCAGTTTTTAGGCTATCACTTTCTTGGTCTTCCAGTACTTCTTTTTCCATCTAATTCATATCTGTATAGGATTTTTGGGCGTCTGCTATCGTCCATTCGATTTAGATGTTAAACTTATTATTATTCGTGACACCTCCAAGGAGTCCAAAGACTCATCGCGCGAGGACACCCAATTTTTTTATGCTCCCACTATATCCAGCCGTTTTTTTTTGTGTTTTTTTTTTAGAAATTTCATTTCTGCTGTTTGAATCCTTTTTTCATTCTTAATTTTTTATGGTCCATGTTTTACTTCCATATAATGAAGTGTTGGTTTACATATAAGACGTTATTGCAGTCTGATTTTACCACAGATGGTTTAAATATATATTTTTTATTTTTTTATTATGCAGTTACTTTAACAAAATTTGGTATTTTAATATATGTTTTTCACTCATATGTTAAGTCGCATCCCAAGTATTTCAAAGTATTTACTTGATCTAATATTTAATTATCTATCACTATTTTACTTCTTATTGGATATTCTCCTTTGAAAGTCATTATTTCTGTCTTTACTTTTGATATTTAATATTATATTGTTCTGAAATTTCTTTAAATATCGCTGTAGATCATTTTTTGATGTAGCTAATACAGTTTGATCATCGGCAAATAATATATCTTTATTTGTATATCAAATGGTTATGCTGTTTCCAGATTATTATAATTCTATGTATTTATTTATTTATTGAAAAGTAGAAGTGATGGGGCCTTGCCGTACTCCTTTTGTCTTTTCATTCTGATATTCGTTCTAATTTGACTGCTATTCTTTTCCTCTGTATATTTCTTGAATGGATATGAATGAATAGACTTTAAGAAACTGGTTTATTTTTACTTGTTAATATTTTAAATAATTTGTCTATTAATTTTATAAAAAGGCTTTTTCATAATCAATGAAGTCCACGTGTTTCTTTTTGAAATTCAAATTCTCTTTTCGATTAATAATTTTAGAGTGAAAAAAATGAGTATGCAAAATCGACATTTTCAGAATCCATTCCGTTCGTCTAGTAGTTTGGCTTCTACAATACTGTTTAGTTTATCTTTTAATATTCCTGAATATATTTTGTGCCCTGCATTGAGCAGACTAATTCTCCTATAATTACTGCAGTCATATTTATTTTTGAAATATCTAGCATGTTGATGAACTAGAAATTCGGCGCGCGTTGATGGTTAATATCTTACTGCTGAGAGCGTTTACTTGATAATTGTACCTACCAGTTGCGGAAATGTCGCACTAATCGCCCTCTTTGTAAATGCAAGCAGAACCATCGTTGACACGAAAGCCAAATGTCACATCCGTCTTAGTCAGACCTAATGATATAGAGGAAGTAAGGCACTCTGCTGGTAGTCAGACCGTTGATTATATTAAAGATAATTAATTGGTTAAAGAAAATTTACAGAAATTATTTTTCTTTGTTTTGTTTAGAACGGCTCAGTTCTTTAATATGAATTTGATTAGAATTCTGATCGAAGTCCATCCACTTTAGCATAAATTTGAGGCTTTTCATGACGATTGCGAATAGAAGTTATTTAACTGTGATGCGTTCACAACATGGAAGATTGAAAGACAAACTCGCTAACAGTGGATTGGAATTATGTAACTTATTAAAATACAGACGTAAAGGATTAAAAGTTAAGAAGGGGAATTTGATTTGGAGGGAAAATTTAGTTGAATAGGTCTGAAGTGAGTTTTATCCATGGTTCAAACTTCACAATCAGAATACAGTAAAGATTCTGTTATTTGAATTATCACAAGAATGCTACCAATCAGTGGCGACTCGTGGCTTGAAATCGTGGGATGCTGCAACTTTCGAAATATACATGTACACACTGTGTGTACATGTATATTTCCGTACACACTGTAAGTACAGTGTATACATGTTTGGATAAAATATCAAAATCATGGTAAAAATTAAACAAAAAAATTGTTTATTGTCGATAAAATTATAGTTTGGTATAATTCAAAATTAGTTAAAAATAAAATCCATTATTATGACCCCAATAATGTTCTAAAATAAAAACTCATGTCTTTAATTGTAATGTCCAAATATTTAAAGAGACGGAGGAAACACGATAAGCATTACGAACACTCTACTACTGGCGCAAACTGCATGTAAACAGTGGAACTGCGCGACGGACAGTGCCGCATTACGCTAATAGCTCGCATCTCACTATGACGTGCATATGCTTGCGCGCGTAGCAATATGACACTGTGGTAAACACAGTGCTGCTAGCGTTCTTCGCCCTCCTAAGTGCTATAAGATGGATTTTTATTATTTTTTATACAAAATAATAGAATTGTATAGGATTGTTGATGATAAAATTAAATATTACAAGCAAATCTAAATAAATTAATAAATATATTTATATATCGAGAAAAAGTGGGGGTGCTGCAGTTCCGCAGTGTTTATGCACGAGCTGCCCCTGCTACCAATACTGTTTTATTTTGTTCTTATTTTGTTTAGTTAATATCTGGTGATAATTATTAAATCATACAGTGGCAAGATTACCCAAATTAATTCTGTACGCTACACGTTTTCTCAAGTCGTTTTTTAAATTAAATTTTAGTGTGAAATTACAGTCAACATCTTTCAGTGTTGCTTTTAAGTGCATATTGTACTATTCACATTACTTGATGACTCACATCGTCCTACATGCTTCTCCCTACACGGTGGTCTTTCTTATATCGCTATTCGCATTACCTGTTCACTGACGTCATAAGACGTCTGTACTTAGCTTTGCATCCGGTAAGATAGTGCAAGAATGAGTCGGATGAAGTGTTGTTTCTTAAAAGACCGTTTCCAAGGGGCTTTCTACCAAATGAGATCTTCAGATGAAACGGCTTACATGCCAGATTTCTACGCTCTTCAACAGTTGAGTACTTAGAAGCAATATATTTAGGGATTAGAGAAGATCTAATATCGATCGAATCGCCTGTTTAAGGATTATAATTGGTTCAGGAAACTATTTTATAAGTTAATCTCAGTGGCCATCCAAACTCCTAAAAGTCTGACATAAAACTGGTTCTTTCTGACTTTAAGGTAAGATTTTTATTATTCTTGCATTATTTTCATGAAAGTCCGATTTTTAATTTCCTAAAGAACAGTAAACTCTACTCCAGAAAATATCTTTAATTCATATGTGATGCCTATATTTTCTTTTTGGTACGCAAATCAATAACCGTTATTTTTATTGGTCTAAATTTGATGTAGTAGGGATACTTTGAATATCTGCATACACATTAATCTCCCATGAAAGATGGAAAATAGGATTAGTACGATATTTGGGGGAAAATTCACTTTCCTCTCTCCAAATGAAAATGCTGATAAGATTTCCAGAATATGAAAAAAAGATGAATCCTTAAACCCCCATTGGTTAGGTGGAGAATTTTACAATGCAGAATATATTTTTGGACAAGACCAACATTGATAAGTTTATTAATTACTGATCGATTGTTTTTACCCAACTTCCAAAAGTTTACGTGAAAGGCAAAAGTAAAGAGATGTAGGCAGGGCCGTCACCAAATTAGATCGCGCCCTGAGGAAAACAATTAAATATCACCCCTTATGGATTGATTATAAAACAAAAATATAAGAATCTCCAATTGCTGTACTGTTTTTATTACAAGAGAAACATTAAATCAAAACGATTACATAATATTAATTAAATGTTTGTTCTACTGGGATATCGCACAATAAAACTGTTTATAAGCTCTTCTAAATGTAAATTATAAACTATGTCCACCTCTATCGATATAGTTGCTAGACCAATCAATCTTTCTTGGGTCATTGTTGTTCGCAATTAATTTTTAATCAGTTCGAGCTTGGAAAAACTTATATAGATAACATTTGGTGAGGACCACTTTCCTCTTGTATTATTTTTGAGAGAATTTTAATTCTTCACATAAATCTATTGCATCTACATCAGATGTTGTAAAATATCTTGTTGCCCTAATACAGCGCCTACAGCAATATGGCTGAACCAGCGCCCTTAATTAAGCGGCGCCGTGAGGCAGGCTGCCTCTATGCTACACCCTGTCGACGGTGACGGTAGTGTATATAGGTGAGGATTAGGGGATAGACACCTTAACACAAAATGATATTAAGAGGAAAGAGAAGCTTAACTAAGTTTTAAATTATAAGCAGTGTCATTACGAACAACTTCACACTTATTTTCAATCAGTAAATCAAAAATTATTGCACAGTTTAAGGTAGAAAGCTGACCTTCATGTATTTGAATTTAAACTAAACACTTATGTTGTTTATATTGAAAACATTTGACGATAACATTATTTTTCCCCTTTGTTTTAAACCGATTCCGATTGTAATCCATTTTTAAGAAATTAGCAGCTTGAAAAGGTAGGTTTAGCCGGTAGATGAGAGTTCTTTTCACAGACACGAGTCTTTTGTCCCTTGAAACAAACAGGCTTAGGAATACATGCAGCTGAAATACAGCAAACTGCACAGAAGATTGACCGATCCTATTTTAGGATTAATTAGGTTTATGAAGCCAAGTTACTTCTGGTCGTGACAAGTATTGAGTTTGACGTGTAATTGGAAGGATGAGAAAATTGTCGGGATATTGCCGAGCTCATCAGCTAACAGGCTGCAATTTCGAACCCCATGGTGGGCAGTGATGTTTTGTTAATGTCTTTAGGTGGTGATTGCACGTCGAGACCATCACCTTTCTTGAAATAGCTTGAGGATCAATGTTCTGTAGAACAGTTTCTGGATTATCTATCCTGCCCATGCTAACTAAATTAATGTATTGTCGGCTAACAGCCTTTTCGTGGAAATGATTCACAGCCAAAATGATAAGTCAAAAACAGATCGAAATATCAAATGCGCTTGAACCTGACATTCGTCTGTTTACAAAACACTTCCAGTAAAGGTCACAAAACATGATGGATCTCGCCAGAACAACAAATATCGACAGTGTCCTGTACATAATTTGTAATTGTTTACGTACGTTGTGTGTGTGTGTGTTCATACTCACTACGTACGTAAACAATTACAAAACCTGTTAATGCTTAATGATCCGAGCACAGTGCAGCAACGTGTAGTAAGTAATTCCAAAACCATTTGTAGGTTTAGAACTTTCTGATGAATGTTTTTTTTTTTTTGTAATAATTCCATTTTTATTGACTAAACAATCCAAATCGTTTGTAGAGTAATGGACAACAAATGGTTTGATCAACCAGAGAAGGAAATGCATAATACTTTTGGTTTGGCTCATTAAAGAAAAGAATTTATATGCATGTTTAACAGCAGAGGGACATTCGTTATTCAGAAGAGACATTGGGAATATTATTGATAAACCAAATAAGAGAACAAATGTCTTAAATACATTTTAATTATATATATATATATATATATATATATATATATATATACTGAGGCAATTTAATGTATAAAGTCAATAGCTTCTATATGTAAGTAACGTAGTTATGAGGATAATTTCCGCACAAACATTTGTTTGATCACGCTTGGTTGAAGGATTAAAACACGAATAGGAAGGGAACTTAGATATTTCGTAACAGAATGAATTCAAGAAGAGAAAAAAAAAATGAAAGCATGAAACTAATATAGCTCCACAAGTATACGGGTATATCCCACCAGCAGTCGACTTCAATCACTTCGGAAATCGTTAGATTTAGGAGAGCTTCCAGTTGACTGACTGGAGAAAGATGAATGTTATTGCATGATTTGGAAAAAGCCATTCAAATTTCAAATGATCGCACTAAGAGAAAGTGGACTGATTACGTCATATTTGGAGTTGAGAGTATAGTTATCTTTAACTATACTCTCAACTCCATACTCTTTTCTGATTAACTGCAGATGCATCAGAATTGTTATAGTTGTCTGGATAATCGAAGATAATCACATACTTAATCCTATTCAAATTAATGAGTGACTACTTGAGCAGAATGCAAGTACAGCTTGGCTTGGATGTCCGTTAACTTCAATGACATCTAGAAGTACTGATTTGTTTTGTTACACAACAAAGAAGTGCGATTAGCCAGTATTTTTGTATTTCTACTATGGAATGGAACTTGGTCTTTGGATAAAGTCCATCTACTTAATCATTCAAATCGAAAGGGATTTTCTGGGGTATAAACAACATAAAGGTAAATAATTGATTCCATCCGTAACAAGTTCAGGGGTTTGCGAAAAGGTGTTAGGCAGGAAGGTTGAAAGAGAATTGCAAGTGTTTGGGATAAATGAATAAAGAATTCGAATGAAGTGGAAGAAGGAAAGAAAATGTTGGCTTGTAACTGATGGTGCTCCTAGGCCAAACGATATGAGAGATTTGGTTAGAAGGGCTTCTTTCGCGATTGAATCTGAGCCTCAGGGAACTTTGTGTAAGGGCGAGTCAAATGAAGATGAGTTGAGGGTTTTTTATGAAAGCACAGACTGCTAGCATGTATAGTGCACATTTCGAGTAATTTTTATTTCAAGAAATACTTGTAACAAATTGCAAAAGACTGGAGAATCTTTTTTGGCATTCTCTTGAGTCAAAAAGAAATGTTCAGCTGAAGGAGAAAAAAATGAAATGGATGTTACAAATCCACCATTTAGTTGAAAGAACCCGATATATCTACGGCGAAACGAATTAAAATTTATGCGTCAGTGTCAACAAACCGGAGTCTTCGAGACAACTTTACCGTATACGAGTTTACATACCTTTAGCATTCACGGACTGCGTTCTGCCATGATGATCGCCATGGGACGGAGAATGCAGCTATGACGCTTATCGTTACCTACGTTTTTTATAGCCCAAGGCTACTGTGCCGGCACTAACCCGTAGAGAGAATTGCTCCATATTCTCCGAAGGAAGAGCACTGACGTCAAATAAATAACAAATGGATATTTCAGGGTAGTATCAGCACCGCGAAAATCCTTAGCGAGCTAGCCATATGACATATTCAAGTACCCTATGCATTTGCACATAAATTACTTGGGGTGCGAGTCACAAGCGCTTAGCTGAGTTGAAATAATTTTAATCATAAAGCTACTGGATGACCTTACGTCATTTTTAGCGACTTTTTTCCTTTGTAGCATACTTTATAACGTAAGATGATAATACTTTGATCAATGCATATATTTTATAGTCCTAATCGGCTTGAGGAATCTTGTGCCGTTACTTGCGGCAGATTTAGGGGGGAAGGGGGGGGCACAGTTAATGGCTGACCATCAATCGTGATGACGTTGCAGATAACCCTATCAAACTGATACTTTTTAAGTTATTTAATCAAATCTTTACATACAAGGTCCTTTCTGCAAATAAAGTCTACTTTTATAATTTCACATACACGAGAGATAGCAAACCTTATAGCACATTCTTGCCTCTTGTGGACAGATGAACTCACTCTTGTAAGATTAAGTTGATTTTAGAGTAGTGGAAAAAATAAACTATATTGACGTATAGTCGCTTGTCACCTACACGTTGAATACTAAATAAATCATGCTGTGGGACTTATTGGATGGGTATGGAAAACTATAATCATCCAACAGTTGATAAACGCCCTCACGTAATGTGGAAAGAAGCTGAAACAGATAAGGCAGAACTCGTTTTTCCAAATTGTTTTTTACTGTCTTAAAAAGGCAAGTTATTTGATAGTTTAGGAGGATAATAAACAAGCTTTATCTTTTTGTACCTTTTTATACCGCGTTTATAATTATGGTTGATACGTTAATGACCTGAAGTTAAATTAAAACGAAGTATGCAAAAAACCTGTGACACTTGATGTTTCATAAATACTCCTATTGAAACAAAATACAAAACGAGCTCGTTTCAACTCCTCACCCCCTTTCATCAACGTTTCGGTTTTATTCACACAGGCTTCCTTTCCTTCTTAATACTGGTTTGACAAAGGCGGTTATTTCAAGACATGTTTTCTCAGACATCTAATTTGAATTTTTTTTTTTAATTTTCGTTCTTACTCTTAAATTTATTTTTCTTTCGTTAATCTTTTTTTTTAATGTGATTAGTGTCCTAAGAAGATACAAGAAATTCTATTTATAAAAAAATTTAGAATGAGCTAAGAAGAAACTGGATTTAGATGGTAGGTATGTTTCCTTTCTAGTTCGTTTTTTTTTTTTTTCCCTCCCACACAAGCAGTCGCAAAGCTGTGCGTGTCCAGGGAGAAAGTAGGAATCTGTTTCTTAAATAGCTGGAGGATTTTTATTTGGGAAAGGTCGTTTCAAAGAACGGGATGGATGAAAAGGTAATGAGGTATTCGATAAGTTTGAAGCTGAAGTAATACGTCGACCGACAGCTGCACGTTTTTAAGACGCGAGAGAAGGATTAGCAGTAGCCAGTTCGGTTAGAGCAACGCCCATGAAAATACGTAGACAAAAACCGCAATCTCCTTTCCATGGTTTTGTCCATAGGTGAAGTTGGCTAGAAGGTCTGTGGCGGAATCAATATAGATCACGAATTCATTTGCTGGTTCCTCAGTTATTTTGACGACCTTTATTGTTTTAAAGGATTGAGTATGGGTAGATGCAAATAAGCATGACAGCCAGTATAGGTGATCTGTTAATTCAGGAGTACAAAACTGGGGAGATGTCATCTGGATCAGAGGACTTACTCGTAAGTATATTTTTCAGAAATCTTTCATAAAATCATAGGATGTGCATGCAATGAGCTGTTCGTAGGATTGTCGTTTGTTGTCTGTTAACAGCTGAAGACTGCCAAGTGATCCCTTTATCATGGTACCATCAGAATGTAAGTGTGAAATCACGGAAGGGTTAGAAATGCAGCCCCCATATAGTTTGGTGAATTTTTTCATATGTTGAGAACATGCAGATCTAGCGTGAAGCTGTATGTTTGACTTGAGTCACTCGAGATGCTGAATTTTATCTTGAACTACTTGTGGGCATTTCTTGGAGAACTAAGAACAATGGTCAGGTTGTGAGGAGTGGAGAATGAATGTCCTTTGTTCCTCAGTGAGGTTGATTGCGGTTATTTTTCGGAACATCTGGATCAGGAAAGTGGAAAGGTAATTAGATCATATAAAAGGAGGCACAGAAATCATGAATGTCATCCCATTTGGCACTTCAAATACAAAAGGACATACTAAGATTGGCGACATAATCAGTGTGTTATTGTTATTCTTTGGTCTTAAAAGTGAACCGTCCCTACAGAACAGCGATCAGTGAACCCCCTTCCCTACAGAACTTGCAGATCTCGACTGCGAAGCACAACTTACAAGATGTGCTGGAAAATTAACCGTAATCAGCAGTTTGTTCCGTCAATTTAATATCTGAAAGATTTTTTAACTTGTGTTAGATTTTAAAACGAAGAATATGAACTGATTAATTTTATAGTTATCTTCCAGAAAGACTCTTAATCAAAGTAAATTGAAATTTATTGTATGTCAGGAACACTTTTGTTCCGTTTAGTTTCTAGTTACAGGGCTTCCGAAGTATTTAATCCTTACTCCACTCAGAATAAGAGAAAAATGCACAGGTAACTAGACCAATGTGGTAATGAAATAAACAGTAAGAAGCTTAGTGTTTAAGCTTTCTTTGGACATTATATCGCTGATTTTTTTTTTTTCCCCGTAGGTCTCATGCAGTTTCCGTTTGAATCCTTCTAGGATAATACCCAATCTTATGGCAACAGAAATCAAAGGTGATTTATTGGTAAGGACATATCCAGTAGTCTATGAACATTGCTAGATGGAGATCTAAAATCGCTGAATACAACCATATCTCCAAAGATGTCCTTAGAAGAAATGGAATTAGTTCCGAAATCAAAAAAATTGGCATAAATCAGGCCTTGAAGTTCTCAGAACTTCAAGGCCTGATTTATATAGGACAGAAATTACTCAACTTACAATTGGCGAATTGGATTATTTCTCAATATTTCTTAATCTGAAAGATAAGTCATACAGTTCTTTAAGACCTTTTTTTTTTCCGTGGGTCTCATGCAGTTTCCGTTTGAATCTTTCTAGGATAATACCCAATCTTATGGCAACAGAAATCAAAGGTGATTCATTGGTAAAGACATATCCAGTAGTCTATGAACATTGCTAGATGGAGATCTAAAATCGCTGAATACAACCATATCTCCAAAGATATCCTTAGAAGAAATGGAATTAGTTCCGAAATCAAAAAAATTGGCATCCCATGACCAAGGATAGCGACACTTGTTTTCGTCCATTTCTAGATGTGATTATTGATTATATTTTATCCTTAATTCTACGCCTATTTGAAAAGTTTGGTCTTCTGACTCTTCTAATTGTTATATGATCATTCAGTTGTTATTTGAAGAGATCATAAAATTTCGAGTTGACCTATGGAGATACTGGTATAAATTCATTCTCCATTCTAATTTCTTTTTTTTTTACCACACTTCTACAAGAACTACAAGCATCATATTTACCAATCTCGACTGCGATGTTAGCTGGTCAGCAGATCAATTGCATTTTAATAGCTTGATGCAATCTGTGTTTTTAGTAAACAAATACTTCATTTCATCCATAAATTGCTGATATTATGCAAAGTGAAATTGGTTTTACTATGTGAACTATCTACACAGGGGGTGTAGTCCTAAAAGAAATAGTGCCAGGGTCCTACCTTGGAAACAAAAATCCAGAGCACGAAGTGCGGCATTAATATTATTATTGCGAGGGCCATATGGCAGAGAGAGATTGCCTTGTTTTCTGAAACGAAAATGACAAGAGCGGCAAGCTGCTATTTTTTGACAGAAAGCTGGAAATGCGTTATAAGTCTCATTATTATTATTCTTATAATTTATTATAATAAATTTAAAAATTTTGATAGTTTTAAAAAAAGTATCAGGGCGTCGCCCTGGCCCGACTACACCCCTGTATCTATATTCAGGAAGCGAATCGAAATATCAGATTTCTTCCACGTCATTGCCTGAAAATGCGATTTGCTTCGACTTATGATGATTCAACAAGGAAGCAAGAAGTCAACCGTGCACGTAAGTAAAATGAAATTATTTGGATTGTTCTAATCCTATATAAGCTTACTCTTTCTGGTTAAAGAATACTGTATTTTGCGGAAAAACATTGAGAGGAAAACGTATTGTAATGGTTTTAGGACGTTTAAATATTTATTAAACTTATATTATTGCATGCAGATTCTTAATTTTTTTTATTTAAGAAGCGCACTGACCTATTATACCCGTAACTTGAGTTCTCAGAACTTCAAGGCCTGATTTATATAGGACAGAAATTACTCAACTTACAATTGGCGAATTGGATTATTTCTCAATATTTCTTAATCTGAAAGATAAGTCATACAGTTCTTTAAGACCTAAACCAGATTTTGAATGTGGGTTAATCCGGGGAAAAGTTTCAATTTGGGGTTTTATCGCATTCGTAACAAAAATGGCTTCATTTATGAAAGAAACGCAATATATCAACTTATAAACACTTACATTTATTTAATTTTAATGCTGCCTACCTGATATTTCCTTCACTGAATAGAACATGACAGATAAGCTGTCAGTCATGTTTCCTTTAGCTAAATTTGATAGGATATCCCAAAACTAATCTTGAATGCATTTATTTTCGCTATGCATACATAACATCCAGTCACGTGTAGATCATTTAAAAGAACCAAGACATCATTGCATTTACTTTACCATCTTCATGGTGTAAAATTTCAGTCTTCCTGCAAAAAGTTGCTCGTCGATTTACTCAATTCATTGAACGAAAAATAAACCAAGAAGCATTATTTTATTTTGCTTTAAATAGCTTCATTTCGTCTGTTATTTATGCGAGTATTGTGATTATCGCTAAATAAGCAGCAAAAACTGTTCGTAAAAAATATTATTCAGCCATCTATTATCAGCCATCACTAGGGAAATTGGTAATTGCCCGACTCTAATTCCAACAGCTTCCTGATGTAATAAATCAAAGAAAGTTCAATTACGCACTTAAACATTTGCCATTTATATCCCGGCAGATTTTGTTTCGGTGGTTTAGACGAGCGAAAGAGGTGTTTACGATAAAATTAGTTATAATCCAGTCTATAAAGCTGAGATAAATCTGTGATTTTATCTCTTTTAAATATCATTAATTAAATTTTTAGTCTGGAATATACAGACCAGTGTTAGTTCGCACCCGGGTAACTAATGATCACCTTAAAGGATGCCACACTAACTAGACATTTAGGCAGTTGCCTTTTGATATTCGAATATAAGAGATTTTAATGATTTCAACATAACTTCAGTAGTGCAATTTGGTTCTCAGTTTTCTACTTCATGATTTTTCTTTAACGTCATTTAGCCATGAAGATATTCTGTGTATTTATCGATATTCAGATAAAAATTATATTTTCGAATTTGCACTTGATCGCGAAGAATTGCGTAGATGTACATGTCATTTATAAACCCATCCAGGGTATTAATTATATGCGAAGAGTTGTAATCCTTAGCGGGTAAAATCAGCATAAACGCTTTTGTTAAGTTGATCTATTATGATTATCCTTACAAGGATAAATGCCACTAAAATGAGTTTGTAAAACGTTCACTGATATATGGAAATAACATTCAATGGTCGCACGGATTTGTGGTTTATGAAAGGTTTAATAGTTGTTCGGAGGTAAAGTAACTTTTGAATCTGTAACGAAATCCTTATCCGGATACTGTGGAGGGAATACTTATATTTGATTCAAAGAAGACGTTAATTATCCATAAAAGAAACTCCTTACAGATTTGAGGATTATCAGAAGTCACACGAAGTTTTTTGTGAGTAAACACTTATGTTTTGCAAGCAGTGAAGGTAATAGGATTAAGCCTGTTTAAAGAATATCCTTAAGACATAGGAATTAAGGACATTGATATATTCTTATAGATTGTAATTTTAGTTTGTCAAATTTATCTCATTAACTGGATTGCATTTGTAGTCAATTATAGCAGGTGAGAGAACAGGGTTGTGGAATCTCAATACTGATGCCAGGTTGCGATTCATGTTTCTCCATCACACATTTGCGATAAGAGACAGACAGCAACCCAGTTACAGAAATCGCAGGCGATATTCTAGACGGAGGTTTAATAGGCCTTTGTGTCCTATCGATCCTTAGATATCAACAACAAACACTCGAGTTTAGAGAAACTTTTCCGTAGCATTTGCCCAGAGGTATGAATGAAGTCCCTGTTGATCGATAACAGAATCCATACTGGCGATCAATTTATTAGTTGTTTATGTGTAGCGTGGTTAATGTATTTCTTCCCTACACATTATAAAGAGTTAAAGTGAGAGCAGCTGTAGGACGGTGATATGTTAAATATCTATATCACCCTTAAGAATGCTGAATATTGAGTAACATTCAACCAGTAGAATAGGGAAATATAAGAAGGTGACATATTACTTATGAGTCATCCTTTAAGTACAATGCTTATGAATAATCCGAGAAATGCCATAAAGACCAGGAGAGTTATGTTTTGTGAGTAAACACTGGAATAGAACCATGAGCGTTCAGAAGAGGTGGAAGCAGAATTGCATAAAAGTTCGTGTAATTCTTCGAGATTCATGGCTTAGATCAGATATCAGCATTAAAATGTGATAATTTCAGCAACTAATGTTGAGAATTATTGCAGTGATGCTTTCAGTACAAACGTTTCAAAAGACATTTTAGAAGAATCCATTCAAATAACCTGGAGAAATCATAATTACCACCCAAATTTATTTTCGTAATTCCACGAGTGGCTGTGTTGCTCTCATGGGAGAAATCAATACTACATTGAACTGAACTATTAACAAACATTAATAGCACTTTTTTTTTTAATAGCACTGAGGATTATTGATAAGGAATAGTTCCAAAGTATTTGGAGATAACCAGGACTTCGATAGGCATCTGAGCATCGTGAGAGCGTTTGTGATAAATGGTTTGACATCTCGACTTCAGTGTAATTGGAAAATGAAAGCCCGTTGGAATTGTGAACATTAAATTTACATGGAGGATGACTTCATTGTTAGGAAATTTGGTCAGAATAAATCAACATGTAAAGAAAGGAAATCAATTTCCAATGCTTGGGACATTAGGATAACGATAGACAACTGCGCATTTGATTGAATGGAGCAAAGGAATTAAACCCAAGAACATCAAAAAGAGGCGATCCCAAGCTGGACACCAACATGAGATATCAAAATGAACATATGCACAAAATCAGTATGAGAAAAATATGGTAATTGGGAAAAGGGTAGGCTGACCATACATACTGTTTTGAACGGAACAGTACCTTTTTTTTTTCATATTTCCCGGCCATCCCGTCGTTTTAATAAAAATGTCAATTTTGTCCCGTTTTTAACGAAAACTAAATATACTTTAATATTGATTAATCATAAATTATAATCGTATAACGATATCAGTAATTTGTATAACCATGGAGTAGCATTGTTTGATACTAAATATCGAATCTGCAGTGATTTATTCAGAGAAAATAAATACATTTTGCAACACTTGCGCGTCTCAGACGAGGCGTCTGTTCTGCTGCTTTCGAATGTTTACCAATTGAGATTGAATGTTTTGCAGTGAAAGTATACAAATACTTCAATATATAAGTCAGAATTAAAGAAATGAAAATCTTTCGTGACTTTGCAGGAAGCAATTACTCTAAATTGTTAGAGCATGGAAATAGGCCTAAAATAAATACATTTTAGGCCCATTCCACCACGCAGTTTTGATGATCGATATTCGAATCCCATCTGTTACGCTGAGAATCGTTATAGGGCCTTTTCAAATGATGGTTGTAGTAAGGTTATTATCCCCCCCATCTCCAGAAGAAGGTACGCAATTTAGACATAATAATAAGCTAGCCTCAACCTAAGTTGCTTCGACTGTAATTCTAAATGACGTCAAGCCTGCTAATAAGCAGATATCTCATCGGAATAACGTACGTCATAACAAACTAGGCAAGGGAGTTCCACCCATGCAAATTTGTCTATCGCAAATATGGATGTTCCTACAGGAGATTTTTGTATTTAATGAAGCATTGGACGTTAGTTTGATCGGCTTGATTGATATACATGACCTGAACAGTTTGTACCTGCATTTCACTGATTACAATTAGCTCATTGAATTTTATCATTCTAATTTCAATAATTGATTAATTCTAAATTATGTTCTTAATTGTAACAATTGTAGCAGATGACAACTCTCGTTGTCTATCTTGTTTTTAATTGCTGTGATTGAAGGGAGCAATCCCTTCCCCTCAAAAGAGAACGGCTTCTCAAAGTGGACGGCCGTTTATTTATGACTCTGTATTGGGAATCTTCTGATTACAATGCTGCAATAACCAGCAATTCCCTGAAAATTGTTTGGAGCTATTACTGCAATGAAATCAATTTGGGAGAAATTATTAGCTTTGCAGTGATATAAAGAAGGATTTTCATCTACTATATAATTAAATATAAACTATGTCTATAACGATCACATTAAATTTTGATATTTTCCACTTAATAATTGACGACCCTTCGTAGAATAGACTTGACCTTACAAGCCTTTCCAGTTAACCAATCTCTTTATCCTTTCTCTGCCGGTGCGTATCTGTTAATTGACAAGAATTTTCTTGACCAACCTCTGTTTCATGTGTTCTGAGTCGTTCTAACTCAGGTTAAATTTAAGATAATATTCATACGTTTTTTTCTATATTTTTCATTAAAAATCTTGTAACCTTTCTTGTCCTACATATTTTTTTTACTGAATTTTTATTGTTCTTCTTGCTCTTTTAAGTGGTTCTCTTGAATTGCATCACACACGAATTTGTTCTTGCATTCAACGCCTCATGGTAACAAGGATAGATTCGTTACTTGATCGTCGACATACGGGATTGGTAAGGAGGTGATACACGAGTTTCTATAATTTTAAAATCGATTCTAGGACACGACTTTCTGTGCTTATTTTAGAAAGGGTGAAAATAATTCCCATTTCTAAGTGACTGCTTTTGCTCAATACTCATAAATGTGCAAAGAGTGCTGATCGTGACCTGTCCCAGTATTTTATTGCATCGCGATAACCATTAGCTTCATTCCCAACTGAATACGTTATTTCTGGAATTTTACGAAATATATATCGCGGCGAAAAAAAAAATCTCACTGTATCATTCCTCAGCTTAAATTCTACGCCTTCGAATTTGACATTTCGATCTGCAATAAAGTAGGAAACATTATCTACTGCGATCGCATTTTATGTGAGCACTTCGCATAATTCGACTATCTTTCTCATTAGGTAAATGTCAAGTTGGGGAGATGCATCCATATACAACCATTGTAGCGCATTTTTGCTTTCAAACAGAATTTTATTAATGTCTTCTTCATTTTTATTATTTTGTCATTTAAAAAAAATCTTTACAAAAGTAAATGTCATCAACAACAACCATGGGTCTAATGCCCGTAGGTGTCTGATGCCATCTTGATATGACTCCTCCATTGCATTCTATTTTGTGCAAGATGACTCAGTTTGTTTATAGTTTCCGCACCATTTGGTGATGTCATCACCCCATTCTCTGTTTGGTCTTCCTCTTTTGTTCTTTTCTTCAATCATTTCAAACAGCAACGTTTTTAATTTTGTGTATCTGCTACGTTTTCATTTTCTCAGCATTATTTATAATACTTCGCAAATTATTCTCTCCTAAATTAACAAACGACGCATCGTGGCGCTTGTGTAGTCTTTTGCATAGTGATTTATTCCATCTAACTTCTGTACCCAAGTTACTGATTTTTAGGGCACGTTTTTCATCACAAGCACACTTAAAGCTTTGACATTTGTTATGATTTGGAATATTCAAAATAACTGACTGTTAATATTAAAGAACAGTGAACAAAATCGCTCGCAGAATTTTTGATGTATGTAAACAACAGCTTGGTACAAACAATACTAAACAAACAATAGTAGCCATTTCTGTTTACTCGCTAGAGGCGCTTCCAGCTCTCGGTTTACTAAGTTTAAATACAGTACATTCGCAATTTTTGCCGAATTTTTTTAAGTGAATGATTGATAACAATCACCCAAGCATTGAGACTTTCATGAAGTGTACTTCATTATTTTAAAATTGGTGATCAAGCACAGTATTACATCCCCAAATTAAGATTTATTTTAATTTAATCAAGAATAATTAAAATATTATGCTAGTGTATTTAACATGTGTATTATACATAACCTTTATTGTAAAATACTTAAGTAATATGTTAATGTATATTTGTACATTAAAATTGCTGGCGAAAATTTTATCACGTTCCTGTTCCCTGGAATTGAATTAACAGTAAATAAATGATACGAATCGATTATTTCCTACCGCTACTTGTGATTAAGGAAATGATTCGATATGGTAATTAATTCATGAGTAATGAGCAGTCGAAATTTGGAGTAACAAAAATATCTTAATGACGTTGAAATATACAGGGTTGGAGATTATTAAACGAGTATTGCCCGAAAGGGTGCGCCATAAATTTTTGATGTTAGAATAAAATGCAGATTGGTGTATTATCTAAAATTTATGGATGACTTTCTCTTGTGATGTGTATTAAGACTATTCTTAGCATAATTTCATGAATTCTATAGTTTCTCACTCCATCTAGTCTTATATCTCCCCTATGGCTCAATTAAGATTTGTTACTTTTACCAAATAGGCATGCTCCAAAAGTGATCAGTCCATCTTGCCCACAGAAGGTATAACTGTTTGATAGATTCTTGTTCACTAACTGCTTATCTTCATTGATCAATGGTACTTATACACATCAAGATAGTAGAAATGATTAATCTTCCGGATTCGACTGTCATGGACATTCGAGTGTCATTTGTTTTTAAAAGTGAAATATCCAGAGTGAATAAGAGATTTACATCAGATGGACATTCCTTAATCAGATACAATTAGAACTACTCGAGCAAGATTAAAATCACGAATTGTTTTCAATGTCCAAAGCGTTTTGGATATGACTTTGAAGATTTCTTGTAGAAGTAGTAGTAAGGTGGACAAATATTTTAAACATCTAAATGGGACATCCGATGCAATCAACTGGTTTTAATGGAGCACTAAGTTAGGGAATTTTAGGCAGCCCACATGATCTTGGAGGATGTGCATGGTCTTCAGTTTCTTTAATTCTTTATCCTAACAGAAACATTATCAATAAGAATATCAAGCTATTGAAGTGGCTGTCTACCAGTGGAATCAGAAGAGAGAGAGAGAAAGATTAAGTATAATAGTCTCGGAACATTAACGAAATTTTTGTACGGAACTCTCATTTATTCTAAACGACAGTCGCCTCTTAACCGGCTTTTTGGAATAACCAAATTAGTTATCAATGAATTAAGAGCTTTAAATTTCGAATTTCGGGGATGTATTTTAATCTTAAATATAATGGTTGCGTTTGCAAAACGTATTCTGTTATTCATCATCAAATTCCTGATATACACGAGTTGAATCGTATATATCAGGAATTTCCGTATATCCTCAAGGGGTGTATAGGATATGATAGTACTACATGAAAAATTTACATTATTACTAACTTCCTATCTACAATTTTCCTCCAAATCAGTCTGTTACCTGTCAAAACTCCAACATTATCAGATCTTATATTTCTGTCTTCTAAGACACTTCTTACCGTATCAATCCACCTATATCTTGTTCTTCCTCTGGGTCGTTTTCCTGCCAACCTGGCAGAGAACACTTGTTTTGCTAATCTTTTCTCGCCGATTCTGTTAAGTGACCATACCACCTAAGATTAGCTCTGCTAATGCATTCCTAGATGCTAACAATGTCAAGTTCTTTCCTAATATCCTCGTTTTCAATATGATATTGCCATTTGTACATGCCTCTAATCTTTCTCAGGACTCATATCTGTGGTCTCTGTTATTCGTCTCGGAATAAATAGAACGAAATAAAGAGTCCATTAAAGATAACTTAATCTAACGTACGAAATGATGCCCATTTGGATAATACCAAAAGCTCATCTTGAGTTAGAAGACGACCTGTTGTATTAATGACAACCTATTCGTGTCCCAAATCACATAAGACTGGTCTTACAGTGGTTTGAGTCAATCGAACTTGTTTTAAATTATCACGCTTTGAATTTAAAACAAGGAATGAAGTTGAAGAAATGTGGACATTATTCTCCGCATTTATTGTTGAAAAAATAATCAGCCGATAAAACAGATTCTAAGGCATTTCTAACAGAACTAATGAGGGCTTAAAATCCTTTTATTAATGCGAATTACTTCGGACCCACGATGTATAGATTGGAGAACAAAGTGGAGCAACCAGGCCGGCAAGTTATCCTATCTATTAAAATTAGCAGAGATTACTCTGGAAATGATATTTCATAAGTTACCACACAGGTGCATTTCGGCTTTCACTGATTTTTTTTCCTTTCGGGGGAAAACAATCTACAGTTTAATATTAGATTTTGTTTCCCTCTTCTAAATGTGATATTTGAATGTGTCCTATTTTCTTTGACCTCCCCCTTAATGACGAAATGCTACATGCAATAAAATCTTAACTATTAGTTAAATAATTGAATTACATAATTATCAGCTGTTTATCGAGTGGTACGTATTTCTGGTTATTTGTTTACGTTTTATTTCTAGCACTTTCGAATGGTACTCTTCATATCTTCAATGTCGTAAAGCTAAATTAGGGAATCTCTTAGATGCAAGTGGGTACAGTTTTCTCCTCTGTCGATCTTTATTTCACTTCGGGTTTAACAGCCGTCTTGCTAGCGAAGGAATTGGTAATAAATTCTCCAGATATTAATGATGACTGGAAAAATGTTCTTTATCGATTAGAGAGTTACTTGTATCTTGCGCGGAGTGGTATGGTTCCTCCAGGATGACGATAAAATACACCGACTCACTTGAAAAAAAAGTGTCGCACTTTATTTCGGAAATAGATTCTTCATTCTGTTTATGTCTTGGATTTTTCAGTATTCCAAATTTTTTCAGAACAGTTTAATGGTATCATATTTGAATCGTAGCAGTTTCTTTTATATTGCATTTTGATAATCTGATATACGAGTTCTTCGATAAAATACAACTACGTTTTTATTTACCATTTTAGACTATTTTACTGATTTAACTTCTCTAATTATTAGTTTCTCTGATAACTTATTAAAGAAAAACATTTGAACCTCATTACTGGCAAGTAGCGCATGATAAAGCCACAGTTTCGCAATAAATACATAAACATTACATATTTTCTACTTAATTGTACGACTTTTCCTGAGGACTTGAAGACACGGTCCAAATATTAAGCAATAGCATCAGTTGGGAGTGGAATTCTCTTTCTTAAATACATCAATATTTTGTTGAATTTTACCTAATTGAAATTAATTGTTTATGCTAGTAATTAACGTGGCATAATCTAGTCTATTTTAATCATAGGGAGGAGTTAGAGGAAAAAGACAGCTTTTCAGTATATTTTAAGATTAAATTGATAGTTCAAAAGACTGATGCAGAGAACCCCTTACGGAATACTTTGTCATTGATTCATCTTTTCTTAGATATGCCCTTTAACACCCTTAAGGCGAATTCATAGTGAAAAGAAAAATGAACTGTGTAAGCATTAACTCATGGATGAACGATGAAAGAAATAGAGCGAAACTTAACTTTAGTTCACTTTTAAATGAACCACACACCGTGAATCATCGAATCTGGATGCGTTTATCTTCAGTAAACACTTCGTTTCACTTGTGTTGATAAAGTTTTCACTCGCAGCGCCTGCATAATATAGCCATGACATCGCGACATCTGTCCTTCGTATGGAAAAGCGTGGGTTCGAATTCCGTCTGCGTCTGGAATATTTTTAAGAGGGTTTGAGAGGAATGAAGTAGCTTAGAAAAAAGGCTAAGCGGAGAATGTACGCAATGATAACCTGGTATAACTTGAATTGCTTCTGCAGTATTTTCTACCTCTATACCCAATTCATCAGTGCACAGAAATTTTGGAAGTCCTGCGTTTTTAAAAGTAGAGAAAATATTTTTACAAGCTTCATTATTATAGTAAAAATACAGTGTCAGAGAAACGCGAACTGCTTATAATATTTAGCTCATTTCTCAACATGAAATACAGTGACACGTAATCTCAAAGATTATCGGTAAAAAATAATTCATGTAAAGTGAATTGTAAAATTCGTCTTTAGTTTTACTGCAGACAAATATAACAAAAGCAGGTTTTTTGTAATGCTGTGATAGTTTTCTTTGATTTTTGATTCGAAGAGTTAAATTTAAACCCCCCTGTTGTATGAACTATATGGAGAAAGCTGTCTAAAAACGATCATACCATTTCTACAATATTCATGTAACAAGTTTAGCAACTAAATATGGCTTGAATAAAATCGTATATATAGAGGAAATATAATCATCTAATGTCCTTAATTTGTTACAGTACTCTTTCCATGAAATTATTCCAAGGTATTCTATCGTTCAAAACTTAAACTATAAAGAGAATCCCATCTAATTGTCGAAAATGTTTTTTTTCAGGAACAATATGCATAACTGGACGTATTAGTAATTACTCAATTTGTTAATGAAGATATTTTTCAAGATCTGTGGAGTAGTCAGACAAAATATCTCTTCGGATCGAGCCAAATCGCTTCACAAACCCTGCGAATATTTTGTTCCATTTCAACTAAAGCTTGAATCTCGATAGTGTTGATTTATTTTCCACCAGAAACAGGCAAAGTAGCTGAATACAGGCATTGATACTCTTCCATCTGCCAGTCTTACCAATCATGGAGTCAGTGAGCAGTGCAATTATCTTTGAGCAGTTCAATTTTTCTGTTTGTATTTTATCTTCTAAGCAGCTTAAAGTTGATTCATGAATTCAGGATTTAGATCTGGTATTATTCTATTTATTCAGTACAGTTATGTACCATCATCTCATAGGCTCATTCGTTCATGTGCACAACTCTTGCATTGTATTAATCCAACTAAATTGCTTTTGTGTACGTAAACGTGTATTTCCAAGGACTCCAATAAAATGTATATCAGCAGTTCTTATTTATGGAGAGTCTTTAAAAAGATTGACCTACCGGAGCATAATTTATTACCTTGCATCGATACCATAAGCTTAAAATTATGGTTCGAGAAACTTCTACTTAATTCACTGGAAGCAGACGTTGCTTCAGCGCATGACTTTTCTTGTTATTCTTAGGTCTGCAGAGAAAGTACTACGTTGAATAGAGTTTTGTTATCTTTGCCAGGGCAACGAATATTGCGACTGATGCCACTATCCGCTACAAATCGTGTGTGATGAAAGTTAGAGCAACTACAATCTCAATTTCATGTTCCATTATAGAGAAACTCTTCTTTCCTCTGAAGGGATCATTAATCTCTGCCAGTAGAATCATATTATTGACCAAAATTTCGGACAAGTTAATCACTGTAGAGTCAGCGAAGTTATTATTTGTCCATTTTCACAAAACGTATTACATGCCCGGGAAAGATTTTTGCTTCTACGTAGTTATAATTTCTCGGAACTTCAGAATTAAAAAAAACTACAATTAATGGATTAATATTTTGAAATACACATTTTGTTTTGGGGGGGGGTAATTTAAAAGCAAGCAGTTGAATATGAGTACCGGTTGCGACCAATAAATGAAGAATAGGAGATATCCTATCTCTCCCCCTCCTCTAAACAAAAGACTGAAAATAATGTGCAATTGCGGAGGAAGCTGGTGTTGAAGACTTCGAAATGCTTTCATTGAAACAGGTCAGTTGTCACAACTTGGTTCATTAACCTTTAAACCGCTTCTACGTAATTGGATATGACTGGTCACAATAAGAAATTATCACGCATTTATTTGGATTCTGAGTAGCTTGGTTTTAGCAGCTCACGCCTACAAAAATATCTTGATGCGTATTGCACTTGTAGCATCTCGCAGCCTTATAAACATGAACAGAGTAGCACGTTTGCATGCTTTCCAAGATGTTTCATACTGATTAAGTAAACATTCCAGTAATGTATGAGTTGCGATGTTACGTGAATGGAAACATGTGCGTTTTTTTTTTTTTTTTAATTTTTATTAACACAAGAGATGATGAATATTTATTTTATATACCGAAACACCGTTGTACTTATAAACTTTAGCGTAGAGATTATGTATATTTTGCATTAAAGCTTGAAAACTGTTCTCAATTTTGTTTCATGACTTTTTTCCTTCTATTTCTACAGGTGATCTGTCCAGTTAGAGAAGTTGCCTACTGTGAAGATGTGGAAATAAACTTACAGCACATAAAGTTCTCCAGGAGCAACCATACGATGCAAATAGCTGCGCTTTAGTATCATTCTTTTCTTTCTCTTCCTCTTCCTTAAATTCCAACGATCATGATTCCTCGGAAGATATATAGACGAAGGTGGAGGAATCCTCTACTTGTGTTTCTGTCCGGCATGATTGTCATTGGATATTTCTCATACTTCCATCACTTATCCAACACGTGTAATGCGTTACACCAACAACCACCTTCGATGAGTATTCGAGAGTCGGTGGGTATGCAAGTGACACATTCGAGTAGGCAGCTACTATCAGCTTCAGAAGCTCCCAATCGCTCTGATAGCATTGAAACTAAACCACAAGCCCAGTTTCCAGAAGATCTATTTACTCTTTATGAACGACAGCACGGAGCTGTTATTTTTCACATCTTAGGCCTGGTATACATGTTTGTGGCCTTGGCTGTTGTCTGTGATGAATTCTTTGTACCATCTCTGGACGTCATTACGAAAAAACTCGATATTTCCGAAGATGTAGCTGGAGCCACCTTTATGGCTGCTGGTGGGAGCGCTCCTGAACTCTTTACTAGTGTTATTGGCGTTTTCATTTCGTATGATGACGTTGGGATAGGAACAATTGTGGGTTCAGCAGTATTTAACATTTTGTTTGTTATTTCCATGTGTGCCATCTTCAGTAAGACCGTCCTGAACTTAACTTGGTGGCCCTTATTTCGTGATGTCTCATTTTACTCAATAAGTCTCATGATTCTTATCGTTTGCTTCATGGATAACATCATTCATTGGTACGAAGCTCTCATCTTACTCTGCTGCTACTTCTCTTACGTAACATTCATGAAATTCAATGAGAGGGTGGAAAGGTTTTTGAGAAGAGTATTGAACAGAACCAAGTCTACCCGTGTTGGAAGCACCGACCATTTGGTGCCCAGCGTAAGTATTTACATTTCGTTTTTATTAAAAAACAGAATGAATGTGTATATAATTGTAATATTCTAAATTATTTTTAGCCTGAGTACCACTAATAAATCTTGAATATCTTAGAGAAATTGAAATGTTAAGTCGATTTGTTTATGAATATTATGGACTGAAGTGATCCACAGTTTGAGAATTCGTTTCACAAGACGAAGGCTTTTAACATAGTAGGCATTACCAACATGTGATTTATTGCAAAGATCTGTAATACAAGTAGGAATCACTTAGACCAATGGATTTAATATGTTCGCTGCTGCAAGCCCCGGGGCTACCTTCCTGAAAAGAGTCGCAGTAATTCAACATCGTTCGATTTGTAGCTTATATAATACACAATCTTTTAAAATGTTAAGGTTCACATTTTGATTGGGAAAATGCTCTGTGGATTAAAAATAGAATAGGTAGCCTTTCTGCTCCGTGAAAAGTGAAGGTCAGGATAGCAAAAAAGATGGCATTGTTCTTATAGTAACATTTCATTAATGTATAGCAAATCTAATAAAATTTGTCTATTCGCCTCTAAATTCATTAACTTTAAATAGTCTTACTTTCTGCAGGATCCATCTGGGATGACAACAGCATGAACTCCAATTATTACCCGAATTCATATTTATTGAAATATAAATGCAACTACAATCAAATGTGTTTAAGGTACGTTCGATAACAATACGCTAATGAGTTTCGTATGTCCATGTTTAATGTTCTGTATTAAGTTTTGTTGAATCGAACATATGCACAACTTGGTTGTTAACTTTGTACGAGTTAATGCGAAACTATTTTAGGGATATCTGAAGCGCTCTTGAGATCTGGTGTGATGTTATAATTCTCGAGTTTTTAGTTGTATTTTTGATGAGAATGAACTGAAGTGTTCTGTTTTAGTAATGATGGGATTAACAGGGTTAATACCTTTTTTTTTTTTAAGTGAAGATAAAATCAGGATACACTACAGAACGGTCATCAGGATAGATTTTGATTTTGTTAAAACTACCAACTAACTAGGCAAGCTCGGTTAACCCTTAACTGTACATAAAAAAAAATCCACAAGTAGCGATGTAACTTTTCTTCTTATAAAACAGGCGAATGCGTGCAGAAACACGTGTATTCGTTGGACGTCATCAGATGCCGTATGATTTCTTCATTCCTCAGTGATGTGCCACAAGTCATCGCCAGGTCGTCCGGTTGTATGCCCTTTTGCAGGCTTCAACTCTCTGTAGATCAGTCACTTCAGACACGCCATCCATCCATCTTGTTGAGGTTCTATCCCTTACCTTCTAGAAACTGAAATACAAAAGTTTGTATTATATACATAACGAATGTATGAAACAAAGAATGCTGCGCTTCTGAATTAGATCTTATAAAATTTTGTCTTCCTTTCAGAGGTTGCAGTAATCTAAATCTTTGCTATTTTCAGTTGACAATGATTATAACTAAATCTAATGCATAACTTAAAAAAAAGCTTGAAACCTTTTCAAAGGTTCAAAAATTCTGAATTTTCACTAATTCTGTATCGAGACATTTACAAGTTTCCAATTATATATATTATTTCCCAAGTATTAAACCATAATCGTATATACGCATTCTTTTCAAGTAGCCTTTATTTCTAGTGTTAATTACCTTTTAAAATACAGGGTGATCAGAATCGAAGTGTCCGCGTTTAAGAACTTGTGGAGTCATTCAGTAATCCAAATACTGCAAAACCTTGCAAGAATACATTATGCGACATGTGACAGGGGCGAATTGTACCATAATTCACCCACCAGGGACGCTGTAAACACCAAATTCATATCACCCAACTCTTCAGGTGCTGGAGGTAGGATTGAAAAGATGGACAAGGGATTTTTTCCCTTCATTCTAGTTGTTACTTCCGTCCACAATGATGGCACTAACCTTGTCCCCAACATGCTTTTCTCGTGAAGCTGTACTGCCTAAACAATTCCAATTCTGTTGCTACAATCTGCGAATTTATTAGCCTGAACAAATGTCGACGAGGTCCACTATCTCTGTGCTCTGCGACGAATGATTTATCGTTTTGAAGAAAGGGGATCTTTGGGAGTTATACCTGGCAGAGGTTGCAAACAATCAAGTTCACAGGTGAATGAAGTTGATTCTGCCGTTGTGGATCAGGCCATGAATAATAGCGTTGGTTCCTTCACCGCACGTGCTGTATCAAAACACATGGATATGCGTTACACAACTGTCTGGGAAATTTTACGAAAGCTTCTACATTTCTATCCATTCAAGGTAACCCTGAAGGAGGAGTTGCGTCCGCAGGACTTTGAAAGTTGACTAACATTCCTTATTCGGGTGGAGTTGGACGCTAAGTGGCTGTAGATGATTTCATGGGGAGATGAGGCTCACGTTCACCTGAACGGAGCTGTGAATAGCCACAGTTGCCAGCTAAGTTGCTAATCCAACAAATTCCTTTGCATTCACCCACAGTTACTGTCTAGTGCGGTTGCAGCTTCGTTTCTCATTGGACCATTCTTCTTTGAGGACATTCGCCAAATCGGGTCATGTGACATGGTCAGTTACTGCCGAGATGCATCGCGATATGATAAACAATTTTGTTGTGCCACAGCTGCAGCAGCCCGTGCATGGGTCATTTTCACAATTTTCACAGGATGGGCCCCTGCCTGCATCGGCCGATCCGTACAGGAGGTTCTTCGAGAAGATTTCATAGAAGCCAGAGTTATCCGTGGATTTCCCATTACATGGCCGCCTTGTTCATTTGATCTGACCCCTTTGTGACTTCTGGCTCTGAGAATTTCTCAACGACAGGATTTATCGGGATCATCCTGATAACTTACCATCGCTGAAAGACAGCATAACCCAGCATGTGCGCAACATCAGTCCCGACCAGCTGCATTCTGCCGTTGAATACACTGTGAAAACTCAGTTTGTGGTGGAACGGGAAGGGCAGCACATTAAACAGTACAGCGTTCGCGAATGCATAATGAAAGTGAATAAAATTGTGTTATTTATGCTTGTGATGATTTTATCCATCTTGCATACACAAAAAAAAATCGCATCTACATCCGGTTCATCATACAGCGCCACCGGTGGTAAATTTTGGAATGTTTTCCTTTCAGATGCGCTTCTGCACGAATTCCTGCAAAGTTTATACACGACCTTAAACAGAGATACTTCAATTTTGATCACCCTATAGTTGAAATCTTTGATACATTGGATTCGAGGTCTGAATAGCTCACCAAATTTTAATAACCATTCATGCATTGTAGACAGCATGTTTGTTCTAATTATTTGTTGTCTTGTCCTTTTGAAGAGTCTTAGATGTTTCCGTGTGCTCCTTGTACTGATTTGGCTATGTCGATGATTTTGTTTTTATAGAGCTGTTGTTCAGGATTAGGATCTATTTCTTGCAAGGCTGCTGTAATTGCTGGACAGGTAAAGATGTGGGTGGGTGTCAGCTCAGTATTGGGGCAGTTGTTGCAGTTTCTATATGTTCTCGTATCATCTGTATTGATCTTCATTCCTCTATAATGTCCTGTGCATAGTCTTGCTATCGTGGTGGAGGTCTTTCTATCAGCACTGATTTCGGGAATTTGATGTTGTATCACTGATTTCAGTGGAATTAGTTTAGCTTTTGCTAGTGCATTGGCATCAGCAAGAATGGGAGTTTCTTGGTTGAGTTCTCTGGCCTCTTTTGCTAATTTATCAGCTGCTTCATTGTAATCGATGCCTACATGTGCAGGAATCCATTGTAAAACGTCACTTTTTCCTAAACACTTTAGTTGGTTTAAGAGTATGGATATATTGTGTGAGCTTGGTATTGCCATTTTTGATTGCCTCCATAGCTGATCTTGAGTCACTGTAAATTATAATTCCTTCAGATTGTTGAGATGATGGTAGTTTTAAGTAGACTACAAGTGCTTTATTTATTGCGTAGAGATCGCTGGTAAAATTGGAAGCGATTCTCCCAGATCCAAACTTTTATTGAAAGTTTTTCACCTTTCGGGAGTAGGAGAACACCAGCGTCTCCATTAATCATATTGGTGTCTGACGATCCATCGGTATAACAAATAACCTGTTTGGAGGATGAAAGAGGGTTGATAGTATTTAGGCATATTTCTTTTGGTCCTTTTTTTTGTACAGAGTTTGGTAAGGTTTAGATTTATGGAGGTGTTTGAAGGTAAAGGACTGGAAAATAGAGGTTCTTTGTTTATGTGAGCATTTAGCTGATCAAGACCTATTTCCTTCCTGATAGTGTCATCATATTGTAAAGTTGATCTGTGAAGTCTGCATTTTTGATTCCAATGTTCATAAGTTTTTAGGGAGATATGATCGCTTTGGTAGCTTCTGATATTATTTATGAATTTTATGGTGGCAAATTTTCGTCTGTCCTCCAGCAGATCAAGCACACATTCCTGTTGGGCTCTGATGTTGTTAGTGGATGAGACTACACCAATGATAATCTTGGATGCTTTTTCTTGTATGTTGTCTAATTGTTTCTTTACTGATGAGGCCAAAGGTGACCAGATGGTTCTGCATATTCCATTATTGGTCTTATTAGTGTAGTGTAAGTAGTTTTGAGGAATTTTTGACTTTGCGCCCCCAATTTGTTCCACAAAGCCTTTTCAGTATATTTAATTTTTTTAGAGCTCTGTTGGAAGTGTTAGAGATGTGTTGTGCAAAACGTAATTCCTGATCAAGCTTAATACCAAGGTATTTTAGATTTGTGACTTTTTCAATTAGCTTCTTGTTGATCATGACTTTGGGATTGTAGGAATGTCTATTTTTCCTGTCTGTACTAAAGGTGCTTAGTTTTGTTTTGTCTAGGTTGATTTTGAGTTTAGTTCATCTGACCATTTTTCTAATCCTCTCATGAATTTGTTTAGAATATCCTCTGATTCTTTGATTTTAGCACTAGTGTGCCAGATGGCTATATCATCTGCATAGCAAGTTACTTTTGTGTGTTCTGTAAGGTAGGGATGAATGTTATTGACATACAGAAGGAATAGTAAGGGACTGAGTACTGAACCCTGGGGAACACCAGCCCAGGTTCTCCGTTCTCTTGATATTGCTGCGTTGATGAAATCAGCAATTAATTTAAGCGTCAATTCTAATTCCAATAGCATGTACTGTTTATATTAATTTTTTTGATCCCAACACGATCGAAAGCAGAAGTCATATCAAGGAATATGGCAGTTGTCTTTTTTTTGTTGGTTTTTCCTAAAATGAGTCTATTATTGTTTGGCAGAAGTGGAATAATTGATCTGTTGTCGAATGACAGGTTCTATAGGCAGTTTGGTAGTAGTTGATTTTCTTATTTTTTGTCAGCCAGTGCATGAGCCTAGAGTGCAGGATTCTTTCAGTAGTTTTACAAAGTATGCTAGTTAATGCAATAGGTCTATAGCTTTGACATTCTGCAGCATTTTTGTCAGGTTTCAGGATGGGTACAATAACTGATTTTTTCCATTCTTTTGGAAGTTTGCCTGTTCGCCAAGAGATCATGAGAATGTCCAGAAGTTTTTCTTTGGCATTTTTGCCAAGGTGTTGACCATATGACCAAAGAGGAGATTTATTAGGTGCAGTTTTCACGATTGATTAATTTAGTTCACTTAGTGTAAATTCTTCGGAGATGTCATTAGTTTGGTATGTTCTTGCTTGTTTCAGTATTTTACTTATGAGTTTATTGAGGGTCTTTTCCTCTCTGTTGTTTGAATAGGTTTTTGCCAGTGTGTTTGCAATTCCTTAATCTGTAATACTTGTTTCCAAGCATTTATGAAGTTTGTTTTCTGTTGGTTCTCTTTTTTGATATTGTCTAGGAATTCTAATAATGTTCCAGTGTTGTCTGTCTTTTCTTGGGTCCAGGTTATTGCAAAACTCCGCCCATTTCTCTTGTTTGCACTTCCAAATTTCTTGCTCTATTTTGTTATGTCCATTAATTTCTTTCTGTATTCATCAGGTTTATTAATTCTGAATTGTTCATTGATATTGTCTCTTTCTGTAATCATTGAATCAATATTGTGATCTCTTCAATATGGTACCCAGGTATTTTTCCTCTTGGTATTGTTGCATTGGCAGCTTTACTGATGTGTGAAGTAAGGATTTGCAATTTTCTGTCGAGGTTTCCAGAGACAGGTTCATCTTGACAGAGGCTCTCCAAGGTTTGAGTAAACCTTGTCCAGTCGGCTTTTCTGAAGTTCCATGTCCTTTTGGTTTGCTGTTCTTGATCAATCTTGAAGTTTAGTGTTATTATTATTAAGGGTCTGTGGTCACTGATGGCATTTCCCAAAATTTTCCATTGTGCACTTGATGCAATGCTATAATTAATAGCTGTGATGTCAATAGCAGATTCAGTTCCCGTAGTTTTAGAGAGATAGGTGCTCTGTCCATTGTTAATTGTTGTGAGTTCCAAATCTATAAAGTGGTCTTCCAATTGTTGACCTTTATGGTCTAAATCGGGGGAGCCTCACGTTGGGCTTTTTGCATTTAGGTCACCAAGTATAATGGTTGCATCAGTTGAAGATTCGCTTAGCTTTTCAATGATGTCTGTATCAATATTTGTATTATCAGGATGGTAGACGTTTGTGATTAAAATGGAATGGTTTGGTAGATGTATTTCAACAGCTTGAGCTTCCGTCGAACTGTTGTTATTTAAATATTGATTTAGGATGATTTCTTTGAATTTGATTTCTGGGGTCTTCAAAAGGATAGCAAGCCCGCCATCTGCTCTTTCTTCTCTATCCTTCCTAATAACTGTGTATCCTTTGATGCTGAAGTTCAGATTTTTGTTCAGTTTTGTTCTTTGTAGACAAGCTATATGGATATTGTTTTTGTAAAGCATGTATTTAAGTTCATCTATTTTTTTCGGAGTACCGCTGATATTGAGTTGCAAATGTTAATGAGTCCTCGTAGCATATTTATCATCAGGGCCCCGGACGCAGTAGCATTGGTTGATATCTTTCTATGACTCTTCATTAGAAAATTTGATGCCGTTGACATGTTAGTCACCTTGAAATCGGACCACACCTAATTATTTGTTAATAACTATGTAATAACTCATTAATACATAAAATATTTTATAATCGAAGAGTGGTAACAGCATCTTATCGTACCTCTTTATGTTAACTCATTTCGATTCTGACTCGACAAATGGACATCTTATTTGTACAACACTGTTTTGCGACATGAAACTACAATGAATGAAAGGACATTTTCTTCTAATTGTAAAATCGATAGATTACCAGATACTGTGTGATTATATCTTTTGACCTCCCAATAGGGCTAACTGTACTAATCACAAAATAATAAACTCGAATAAGAATTTGTTGCAAAAAAAAAAGATTAGTCGAGTTCCAAGATACGTAAAATGATTGAGAGTGAAAAATGATTTCAAGAATTGAGGTTGCAGTTCTTAAAATAGTATCTCATTGGAGATATTCTTTTGAACGCAATCACATATAAGAAAATAAATTTTTCACGTTTGTTGAGAACAAGTGGAAGAGGTCATATCTGTTCGTAGCGTGTTATCTGTTCACTAGACCAAGAAAACGACCCTGTCGAACCATTTCGAAGTCGACTAGAAAGCAGTACATTTTAAGTAATTACAAAGTTTATATTTTGGTTATGATATTTCTCCATAATTAATAGAACCAGCTAACTAATGATTCTACATGATTCAACTCATCTCTAGTGATGTGTGAAAAATTGCTTGGATTATCGTTACAAAAGAAAAACATTTAACTGTACTTATAACTTGAAATATTACGTATCTTAGACAGCCAAAAGTTTCTTTTGCTGCAAGGTGTCAAATAACCTTGAAATGATCGATCGTCTAATGTTAGTTACTTTCTTAAGGTCAAACCGCGGGTAATAGTTTCTCGGTGTTGTGCAAAGTGAATAAGATGTCGAAAAACATGGCCGAGTATCCTTTACTGCAGCAGATATGCGTAGTCTTTCACTTATCGATCCGGGTTCAGTTCCATCATTACATCTCTGGAGAGATGTAATAGCGAACTAAGGATTTACTTAGCTTACTTGGGATAAAAGATGAGGTAGAGGTATGAAAAAAAAAACAATTTTTTTCTTAACGATAGTTCGTTTATTCATAGTTCATCGAAAGCAATTTATTTTCGAAGCACTTTTAATAAATTATCAGAGGAAAACGATTAAATGTAAATGTTGCATCACAGCAAGACAATTTCGAGATTATTGTTGAATGACTGTGCCTAATATTTCCTTAAAATTATTGTGATCTCTCATCCGCATCAACATGCAATGGAGTGCTTTCCACTCTCGGATTTTTTTGTTTAAAAATCATCAATCGGAACAAGTGTTAAATGCGTAACTTAGCGCCTAAAATATAACCAGAACAGTAATACATGTTGTAGAAAGAATGCAATTCTGCTTTCCTACAGAAATATCGTCGAGAGGCTAAGTGCGAATTCCAATATAGGCTTTTAGAAGATTTCTATCGCCAGGTGTGTGTGTGTATCTTGTTCACACCCAGCTTGTTGGAGTTCAGAAGTTAAGTATTTAGTCTATAGAGGGAGATTACAAAATTGCCTAACTCTTAATACCACAAGCTGTACTTTTGCTACATTTTTACCAAGCGATTTTAAAAGCGATTTTCTAAACCAGTTTTTATATCAAGAAAGATTTTTTGTATAAGTTTATAATTCGGTTTAATTAGAAATTATACGACCATTACACTGGCCTCATGTTTTTACTTCCTCAAGTCAACACTGAGCTTCTCAATCCTGTGTCAGTTTTGAGCCCCGACTCTGTGGTTGCTCTAATTCCTTTTTTCTATTGAAGTCGCCCATGGTCTTTAAGCCATTAGAAAATATCTAGGATATATACACTCGTCCTTAGCTTTTGTTTTGTTCTGTGAAAAACTGTTATCAGTATGCAGATATTCAACTAAGACAAAGTTGAATCGTTTTCCATTCCTACCATATTGAATTGACGTTCCCATTTCCATATTCAACATGTTAATTTAAACACTAATTCGGCAGTTGATTCTCTCGTAAGGTTTTAATTTCCTTATTTAAATCATTCCACTAATCATCTATTACCCTCCTATAACTAATGACTTTGTAGAGAGAACCGAAAACGCGGATTTGTATAGTAAGCAAAATAAAGTAACCATATCCCGTTTACATTTGATTTACTTTCTGGGTTATTGATTTTTCCTGCCGTGTTTTAGGTATAGTAGGACAACAACAGCATTCACTGTGATCTACTTCCTACAAACTAGCTAGCCGTTTGTGTAAAGAAGCGATGGCATGTAACACTTGATCGACCTGCTCTTACGTCTACCAGCTTGTTAGAAGATGTCAGCAGTCTGTTTACACGCATGTGAATTTGAGATGAACCAAAATAGATTTTTAAAGGCTTAAGTACTAAAGAAATGATTGTTGGGGATAGTATTTCTTTCGTTGTATTGCCTCTTATTCTGGTCTTTTTTGTTTTCCACTGCATTTGCCAGCTACAGAAAACCTTAGAAATGTATGGACTTTCCTGTTAATTTATATTATCATTAGGCCCCCTTCAAGGACAAAATTTATGAATCTCGCAAAGTTAAACTTTCTTCCAGACCAAATAAATTAATCGTAGTTATAATTTCATGACAAAGTAGAAAGAAAAAGTAAACTATTACCCTACTATGGCTATTCAAGTATATTTTTATATCAAGTATCGTTCTTGCGTTATCAGCATGGTTTGCATCGATTTTCAGTAATTACCTTTCTCCCCTGATAAGGTGCTCTCAATCGACGAGATTGTTTTCATTATTTTGCAATGGAACAGTCCTTTCTCAGATTTCTTCCTTGCTTTATCTCGGTTTCCTGAGGCATTTTGAAAAAATTTTGGTATTTACGAAATCAATATCCAAAGAACGTGCCCACGTATGTATGTCGCCGCTTGGCATTTTAAACAAACTTTGATTGGTGGACTTATTTAGAAGCATCGAAGACTTTGAATTCTAACTAGACTAGAATTTAGAATTAATTTCCTAAAAATGGATAGTTTTATGAAAGTAAAAAGTTCATCTCCACTTCAGTCTGTACTGTTGGGACTAAGCCATGTAATGACATCGGATGATTTACCAGAAAAATCTGGTAAATCATCGATTATTTTCCAATTTAAATTGAAGGGTATTTCTTTTTAAGGCAACTTTGGACATTTTTTTCCATTTTAAAAATCGTATCTTTTGCCTTCATGTGTAGTTTAAGAAGTATACTTTAGATTTGAAGTTTTTCGACATGCGAGTGTCTGTAACACGAGTGAAAAATGGCATTGCCAGAATTCTCGCGTTCACTCATCTATCTTTTAACGCATTTTCATTCCTTTGGCTGCTGCTCGTCCACGGTTAGCGTGACTGTTTTCGATTGGTAAGGTTCGTTGTGCCTACGATTCAGTGGCACACGGCAAAACCTCTATCATCAAGAACCGACGACGCGGATTGCCGTCACCACCCAGATGTAACCGGTTGTTCTGCTAACCTTTCGTCTCCCATTCTATTTAAGTGCCCATACCACCAGACATTAGCTCTGCTCACACATTCCAGAATGCTAACAATATCACGTTTTCCCTTAAATACCTAATTTTAATAGGATACTGCCATCGCAATCATTTGTTCACTTCCCTAATCTTACTCAGACCTGTGTGGTCTCCAGTCTCAGTTATTTCTAACCCAGCTCTGAGATTCATAAGTTAAAATTGATCTGAATAGAGTTGTGCAAGCGGCTAGTTAAGAGTTTTGACTAATTTCTCTCTTATTCCACATAAATGTATTCAGCTGATTTCCTACCATACCAACGTGTTAATTCTGTTGTCCAAATGTGAACTAACGTAGAATTTCACATGATAGAATAGTATATACTTTAGTTGTTGTTTTTTTGAACTCAATTTGTTCGTTGTAATCAGATACACAGAAAAATTGCAATATACAAGGTTTATTTATTACAATATTTCTTTGTAACAACACCTGCATTTTACACAGCACAGTGGGTAGTATGTATTCATTCGGCTCATAACATGATAGGAGGCTACGATTGTGTATATGCATTTCTTTTAAACTGGAGTTCCTCAGGTGATACCACTTTTCAATAAAGATTGAAGATCGTTTTATATTCTAGTTGTTTTTAGAATTAGAACTTAAAAGTAAAAAATGACAGCTGGCTAATATGCGTTACACTTTGTGGCTACCGATGTTTAAATGGAGATGCATTTGTCCTTAATGACTTTTATCCAACCCGATTTCTTGAAATATTCTCGAGGGTAGAATTAAGAGAATTATCGGACCATTGGTTTGAGCAATACGTTGTTAAATGGAAATGTAAAAACTTCAACCAGGCATTTTTTACGATGGAACTTAATATTTAAATGAAGCTGACTCTTCCATTTTTTCCCCTTTGATATATGTAAAAACTGGTTGCGTCCTTTAGCGTTAAAAAAAAATTCCAGACGTTGTGGATGGTTGGCTTGTCTATAATTTACAGAACAAATGATGTCATATGAACACACACACGTTTACAATTTTGAATTAAGTATTTGTTGTGAAACCTAAACGCAAACATGACCGAGTTTGGCCTACTTTTCCATAGATCAGATTCAATTATCAGAAAAATGTTGACCAATTATAATTTCACAATTCTTTACGCTGCTTAAATAATGTTTGATATTTTGTTCAGGCAGCTATTTCCAAACCTTTTTCATTTTTCATCCGACTAAGCTTCAGTTTTCAGGGGAAGGTTTTTCCCCTTGTTGATCCTATTACCGAAGACATCGTTATTTTCGTTAAGTTTTTCAGATTACTGTTGTGACCTTTGTCTTTATTTCTGGTATGCTATTCGACACAACTGTGACACACTAATTATATGCTGTAATAATTAACCTTTCAGATACAGAGCTGATCTACAAGGACCCTTACGAGGATATGTTTCATAACCTTGTTTAATGAACATAATCAGAAACGCAAATAATTTTTTTAAATTAATTTGTGTAAAAGTTTCCCATTATGATAAAGGAATCGTACCCTACCTGTTTTTCTTCAAAGCCCGCCCTCTTTTGATAAAATTAGCAATAAAATAATTGCATCAAATTTTGCAATATCAGAATAGACAAATTGTGCTATTACAAAACCTTCTTTACTGCTATATGTTACAGATCATATATGCGAATGTCTTTTTCTTTTTTGTATCATCGGTATTTGTGTTGACTTCCAGGCCTTTATTTTTCATTCCTGTAAATCATTAAGTTTATTAACTTAATACCAATATAAAGCACGCTACAGTTATAATTAAACGCTTTGCACGTTTGACATTTAATTCTTTGATTACTGCATGAGAAATGAATTTTTTAAAAACTATTCTTTTTGCATGATTAATCTAGGCTAGACGACTTAAACAACTGGAACTGTGCATTTTTTTTTTTTTCTGTCAAATAGTATATTGCTCTACCAACAGTTCTAGAAGCTAATGTCGTCTGGAACAGAAATAAGCAAAATGCAAAGATAATTCTAGTAACAGTTGCATTAAATTTTTATTGCCCTTTTTATGTAGATAGTTTGTGAATCTTTAAGTTGGGGTTTCTTTAGTAACAGCTGACGTCACTACAGGAACTGCTACTAGAGATGAATCGATGCGCATGCCCCAAATGTTAGTCTTTATATGTAGGGAAAGAAAAAATATTGAAATGAATACAGTACATATTATAATAATTTGCAGTAATAACACGGCATCCGTTTAGTATTTTAAGTCATCGCTGTTCGGATTAAATGGAAAGTTAAAACAAAACTATAGTTTTCGATATCGCACTGTAAAAAAAAATCTTCAAGTATTATTATTAAAATGCTTCATTATTAATAACAATGCAAATTTACTCCGGTCATGTTTTGCCGATATCGGGCGACTCTAAAATAAATCTCTAAATAGCATACTCAGAGGTTGGATAAAATTCTTTTTTTTCAACGTGGTTTTCTATTTTTAAAAATTACAGATTGCAGGAAATATTTTATTACCATCGTTTCTCTACTTAACTGCCTGCAGGAGCAAATATTCGTTTAAAAAAAACCTTCAAAAGAACATTTAATAGATTGCTATCCGGTTAATGTAGTTGGATGGAACGAGAAGGAAGGTGTGTGAAGGTGGGTGTGTAAGAGACGTGGGGGGGACAGGGGGGGAATCGCACTGGTACTACCGTGTTTTCTTTGCTGGTTGCAGAAAAGCACGTATTTCGCCCATCGCCTATAAAACCGCTCATATTTTTAGTGGGGGGTCCTACCAGTAATACACTTCAGTGGCCTTAGTTGATGTTATTGGAATAGCTGAGTACATGATTTTTTTTTTATTTATTTATTTAGTTATTATGTACACTATGTACACTTAGGAGTATTAAAAGTAGCATTACGATAAGTGGGTGGAAGGCAATATTGTTTTATTTCTAATGGAAGTTTTGAAACTACATGGAACATCAGTAAGTTAAGGCAGGAAAATGGCTGAATTTTAAATATTATAATAGGATATAGGAGCGGAATGGCTGACCTTTATAAAACCATAATGCAATTTATAAAATTTCGGCATGTAGAGAGATTTATGCTAGATTCGAAGAAATAAAACTGTTCTGGATCTCCTTTGAACACTTAAAAATTCTTTCATATATCAGATTGAAAATCCTCAGAGGTAATTAACTTTTGTGTCAAGCCATATGAACCTTTCTATCAGTATGAATGTTTACGAAAAGGTCACGAAGGAAATAATCTGGGTAATGGGTATGATGCAATTTCCTCAAGACCTTTTAGGTGGCGTATATGAACATAATGATGCTCCAGGTGTATACTGACAGTTATTTAGCGAAATGGCTAAGAAATTATCTGACATACACTGTTTAGATGGGGATACCTCAACTACTACAGGGTGAAATATCCCGGAGAAAAATTTTAGGATCCTTCTTGGATATATTTACCAGTGATTTTAATTCATATATTCAGAATGAAAATTGAATATTTTACTGTTATGACCTGGGTAAGTAGCAAAGTGTTCAAATGACCTTAAAATACCGCATGCTTGAATAAAAGTTGAATTAAGAGGCTTTTTTTATGAGGAAGAATATGTTGATATTCTAAGTCTCTAGTCATGTCAGTATTAAATTACTGCTCCCTTAAGGGAGTCGGGATTCTCTTGATATTCGTTAGAAATCTGAACAAAGGATGCGAGCAGTAAATCTCTAATCTTTGAGATTAGATTGCTGATGGCCATTCCAAAAACGTAAATTTTACGTTTTGGAATGGTGTGCTTTCCTTGGTTTTTATGGCTTGTGATATCCGTCCTTTCTGGTAGTATTTTAATAGCGGTTGTGGAGATTTTTCCCCCCTCAAGGCGGTTCAGTTTTTGCTATAAAGTGAAAACTACCTTAAATATATCTTTTGCGGGATTGTATTATTTGTACGTCACTTTGGCCGAGAGTAAGAAGTGGGCAAACTTCTCAGTGCTGTTCCTAGATTTTGTTCTCGTAGAAAGACCTGAAAATAGAGGATAGATGTTGCCGCCTGGTGAAGAAAGGGGGAAACATTCGGATTCTAATTACCCCCATCCTCCAATAAACATTCGGCGATGTCTTTCAACGCTGTTTCCTTAAATCATATTCTTCCTTATTCATGTTTGATTTAATATTTCTTATACGGTAGTAATAGGGTTTCCCTCTCACTGAGATATCGCACACTGGTCTCATAGCCTTAAACGCTTCCGAGTAATTCCAAACACTCCTCAACCCTCCCACAAAACATGCAGCTAAGATAGAGAACATACCCAATTTAAAGACAAATCCATTATTTTCTCTAAATAACAATGCTCTGGATGGGACTTTTGTGATATTACACAATGCTAGTATCTAAGAAGTATGTTTTGCAATAGAAATTTTTTCCTACCTTTTTTCGAAAGTTATTTCTCGTTTGTTTTTATTCTGATGCAATCCGATTTTATTGGGGTGTATAACGATGCCAGACAATGATCGGTCTTTGTTTCATAAACCATGCAGTAATTACAGTTATAGTATTTTATGTTACTATAACTGTATTCACCAGAGTTGTAAGATAGCAGCATTTTATTACCGTGAATGAATTAAGAAAATAGACTTTAAGGAAACCCTATTTGTAGAGACTTAAACATGGTACTTTGCCAAGCAGAATCAAGTCTACAATGAGGAGACTGGTCTCGCACCTTGCTCAGAAAATTATCGACTGTATTTGCCCATTTTCTACATGTTTAACTCCCCCCCCTCTTCAATACTATATATTGATGGGGGGGGGGGAGTTAAACATGTAGAAAACCTAATACAGACGAAATTTGAAGCCTAAGAATATTGTAACTACGATCAACCTGTAATTTGAACTCTATACTGACTTTTTCAGTAATTTATTAGAAGAATAAAGACCTTAAATAAAGGATTATAATACTGTCTTAGTGCACATCTTGAACGAAGTTTAAGGTGTCACAGGGAAGGGAGCGGGTTGTAAAACTGATAAGTGCCATGTGATTGGTCGCGCCTTTTATCGCTGTATTCCGTGACAAGCAATCAATTTTTGTTCTCCACTACAAGCACCCACTCCCAAGAGTATTGTTCACTTGAACTTGCATTTATCAACCCCGATTCTGTCTCTCTCTCCCCAGAACCTTCTTAAGTATGGATACAATCCAATTTCCGACTTATTACCTGCCCGTTCACCCTCTTATTCATCCCTCATACTTCTACTTTTGAAAAGTGCATTTTTCTCTAGTATTCCAAAAATATCAAAGATGTTAAAGCAACCTTCTTCTCAATCGCTTACTTTTCATGATACTGCTGTGCTGTCTTATGTTTTCCCGGATGAGATTGATATGAAAATATATGCACGTTAACACCTAATTTCGAAATAAATATAAATAGGTACTGCATGGATCACAATTTCCACTTTTGTAGGCATGCTCACCACCAGTTTCAGAAGTTGTGAGTCAGCAGTTAGAATTGATGAAAATGCAGGAGGATGGGTTGATTAAAATCAGGGATAAGACAAGGATGCATATCACCTGCAGTCTTAATAATCTATATAGAGCCTCCGTAACTCAGCCAGTATAGACGAAGCCCTTTGGTCGGAAAGACCTGGGTTCGATTCCCGTCAGTGACGCGAAGAACCTTTATCTGGTCTCTTTTGACTAAAGGTGAGTTAGCCGGTCTCAAACGGAAGTAGGTAGGGTTTTTCGTCGTCCAGAACAGGCAAACCAGCCCCTGAACACACGCATCTACAGACATAGAACACACCGGGAGGCATAGGTCTTAACCACCTTATCCTCGATATGGTGGCGATTAAATGTGGAAAATCCTCGACACCGCAAGGTAAAAGAGAAGGGAAGGAAAGGAATAATAATTATAAAAGTTTTTTTTTTTTTTTAAATAAATATTTTTACAGGATTCGGAAACTTTGCCTTAGACGCAACTTAGAATGTTTTAAAGCTTTCAGGCCTTCCATATACGACAGTGGCCACACACTGGGCGATGACCGTGGCGGGATTTGTACTCGCAGTCTGATTGGTTGGACACACTGCGTACTCAACCAGTCAAGCTGTTGCAAAATCTTTGCTTCAAGAAGCTTAATTAGAATAGAAACTGCTAAATATTTATTTGTGAAAGTATTTGGTTGACCTACATTGTCAAAAAATTTAAAATCTTTTGGAACCATTTAAATGTTAAAACCTAGGCGTCTAATAAAGAAACATTTGAGAACGAATAGGTAAAGGAAATTAAAATCAAATAAAGTGTAACACTAGAAATTAAAAAAAGAAATAATTATAAATCCCAAATCTTGTAAGGATTCAATATTCGCACCTCCGCTTTCAGCTCATTTGCGTCTTGAACTTTCGCTTCCTACAGCTTCCGAGTACGTAAGACATTATTTTGCATTGCACAAGTAAAATTGAATTCCTTTTAATTTTATGAAGTCTTGAGTGAATTTGATTTGAAAGGCATTTGATTTTGTAAGAAGAACATACGCTAAACAAAAATGCATTTCGGAGTTGACGCTTGTGGCAGTTATATCAAATTAACAGGGATTACAGTTTACCAAAAAAACTGCTTGCGTTCTTTTGTTATGAAAAATTGCCGCTAGGGTAAGTTCTCATCTTAAAAAAAAAAAAAAAAAAAAAAAAAAAAAAATCACCAAGAGTAGCTTTTCCTAAGATAGCTTTTTCTGATTTTGTTGATTAGGAAACGGATTTGCATCTTACGTGTGTGTGTGTGTGTGTGGGGGGGGGGGGTCGTATACTTTATACGCTATCGTAACTGCTTGAGGTCTCAATAGCAGTTTTTTTTTTTTTTTAATGTACAACTATTTATAAAATGCTAATATGCTGTTTCGATAGATGGCTCTAATTTAAATTAAGATAAAAATTAAATTGCTTTGTTGTTTCCCCGGCAACTTCGTAAAATAACAATGGTCTCAAATGTTTGTGGTTTTTAACCATTTCTTTAATAAAAATAAATCGAGTAACATTCGCTGGTTTTGTTCGTTAGTTTCTGATTTCACATCACGGTAAAAACTGCGCATAATGCAATGTATGACAGTCCACTGCACTTGCTATTGACATTCGATCACCTTACCGAAGCGGGCCGCTATGCTGCCTAATGCGCGATTTATGCTCGCGAGAGAACACTGAACTTTATAACAGCAAAAGCAACTTTTCTCCGCTTTCATGTGCCCAACTGCTAAAAGCTTGGATCGCTTTTAGTAGCGATCTTGTAACCAGACCACCTCACGAGTGCATTCCACTACAACACACGGACACAAATCGATAAAGTGTAATTAAATTTTGTGGTTCGACTTTAATGTAATTTGCCACCTCTAGTGATAAAGTGCATCAAAAATTAAAATACACGATGAAATTGCGTCGTAGGAATTTGCTATTGAAGGCATTCTTTAATGTTATTTAATAGAATCACAATGATTAATTAAAAATTAGTTACGTTGTGCCATAATTGCAATGTTCACGTGCTTCTTCTGTTAGGAATAATTGCAAACAATAAACTGTGTCATTCTGTATAAGCCCGAGATTAAAACTCTCATTTTATACTGTTTAGACTACAGAATAAAAACATTTGACAGTCATGTTATACGTCCTAACATTTCTTAAGGATATCCCCCAAGTATAAATAGAAACGATCTATGTTAGAAATGTACAGCAATCCCTCGATTAATACGCCCCCGATTAGTGCGTCCTTTTTTTCGATACTCAAATTCGTTTAGTGCGCCTATCTTAAAAATAAATGTTAAAGATTTTAAAAATTTTCGATCTATACATTTTTTATGACTAACCATTTTAAAAAAATCGTTCACAGGATTAAATAATTTAGTTACCGAATTGAAACATTTTACAAAGTTATTTTTTAATGATATCTACACTATTTCCATGTATACTATGTTCCAAATTTACCGCCAAAATTTATCGTCTGCTTTACATAGCATTTTGCTGATCATATCTCGTGCAATTGTTTTCCTTATTTTTTTATTTTAAATTATTTTCCTAACCTTTAATCATGAGTAAAAGAATTAGTGAGCAATAAAAAAATGGAAGTGTGGAAATGATTCGAAAAGTAATCTGATTGGAAGAAAAACTTGAAATAATAAAGATAAATGAACAAGGCTAGTCCAGAGCAAAGATAGGACAAGAACACAAAAATGGGTGAATCAACTGCTGAATACAAAGAGAAAGGTAAGGCTACTTCAAGTTCATTCTGCATGCACTTGAAATCAAAGTATTATAATGATTGAATTAGAGACTTCTTTCTACATGGATGGAAGATTGTAACCAAAAACGGATCCCGCTAAACTGGCCTTATTAAATCAAAAGCATTGTCTCTTTGTAACCTGGAAAGAAAGTGCTATCAACAGGGGCGAATGCTGGGCTTGAAATTCACGCTTGCTGAAGTCTGATTAGCGGAATAATGATTTACTGACCATTTAAAACTATATATTTAGAAATTTATGTACATTTAATCATACAAATACACTATTTTACAAATGATATTTTATCTTTTTCAATTTAGCTACTTGAATACAAATTCTACCCTACGGTTCTTCTTTATGAACTGGTCAATAATATCGTCATAAAAAGTTGGATGTAACTTAATTTTCCCAAGCAACACGCACACTTGTAAAGGCTGGCTAAAGCTCACTGGCTAGAGGTACTTTCACTGCGTATGGGCCTGCGTTTAAGACGAAATGAAGGGAGCGGAAATGGCTATGAGCGCGCATGAAATCGCAGTGCTGCAGCGAGCACTTGGAATCTTCCACAACCGAGCAAGCCAAGGTAGCTTTGACTAGAAGAGCAAGCAAACATTGGCCTTCGATACACAACGCCAAGCTCAATTATTGCCGTGCAAGCTTAAGACGTCTTCTGTCTACAAAAATAAACACCTAAATGGAATGCTTATAAATGCATGCATTTATTAAGAAATAAATATTACTTCTTTCTCAAGTAATGAGCTTGCGCAGCAAGCATGGAGAATTCGTCCCTGGCTATCAATGATGGAAAAGAAGAATTCCACGTTAGTGCTGGGTGATTTGGGCTTTTCGAAAAGAGAAATAGCCTACATAATGTTCTAATCACAGGCGAAGCTGCAATTGCAGATAAGGAGATATCCAGAGATTTTGAAGAAAATTGTGTAAGAAGGGGCCTATTGTGATCAACAAATATTTAATGTCGATAAAACCGGCCTTTATTTAGAAGCGAATGCTTCCAAGACTTTTCTAACCAAATCAGAGAAATCTCAGCCTGGTTATAAAGTCGAATGAAATCACTGCTAGCAATATGCGATCCGTTTGGAAACACATTCTTCCACATTGTGCAAATGATTTTAGAGGCTTTTCAAATGAATCTAAGTTAATTAAATCTCATTCTGAGAAGTTGAGTAATTCCGACCTGCTAAATTTAGATGTACAGCTGGAAGATCCTGAAGAATATGAAGAAAATTTAATCACTGACAAGCCCAAAGAGATTTCACAGAAACAATTTGAAAATATTTTTCGTACAATCGAAGTTTTTAAGCAGCGATGCTTAGAAACTGACCCTGGTGAAGAGAGAACCAGTAAAATTTGCAGAAGAGACAATAGGGCCATACCGTCAGTTGAATGAAAAAAAGAAAAAAATTCCAGCTAAGCTACGTTAGCTCAATTCTTTCTTAAGAAGCAGAATAATAAATTTATATTCTGAATATGTTTTATTGTCTTTCAGCTTCATGGTTTTCCTTTAACTAGGCCCTGAGACATACCCTAATTCTTTTATAAAAAAAAATTAAGGGTCAAAAAAATAAATCTGAGGGATTACACATTTTCCTATTGGTTATTATATTCGATTAGTGCGTTTTCGATTAATGCGCCCGTTTTAAAGAGCGCATTAATCGAGGGATTGCTGTATTAGAACTAGTTTCATCATGAATTTTTAGACGTATATATGGATGACCATTGTTTAATGAAAGATTTTAATCGTTTGAGATGGGGTCGGAACCAGTAAGTCGTATAATTCAGGACACTAACATGCATAAAGCAACGTAACTTTTATGCAGTTGAAAGTATGAGTAAATTATTTGACATAGAAAAAGATGACTCGCCAAATTCCTTAAAAGAAATCTGTTAAGTAAAAACTTCACACCAACAACGTCCGACTTTCGTAATCGTATCTTATGATGCACTTACACAAGATTTTTCACATTTCGCTGGCTGTTCAGTACTATTCTAGGCACGTAACGCATGCGCAAAACAGATTTCTTTTTTTTTTTTTTAATCGGCATGAAAAACCTTGCCTGTTGCTTTAAACACACAGGAACAATCATAAAGTATCCACATCTTTTGTTTGAGCTGCGGAAAGAACTCACATCAAGTTTTCTGGTATATATCTTACCGTTTGGAAGATTTCTTAACCTAATCAAGCAAACGTCTTGAAATATGCTCTTCAATTTATTGCAATTTTTATTGTAAATTTTATATATAAAATGCATTTTAAGATTTCTTCACTCAAGGCATTAATCGTGAATTCAAAGCAGTTTTAAGGAATGGCAGGATCGCGAATAATGGGCCTGATTCATAGTTATACAACGTTAAAAAAAAAAAAAAAAAAAAAACTGCTCGAGCTGGATCCCAGTTATTTTTTTCGATGACTTTTACTCGTTTTGCAGCAAAAAAACTCCCACTATCTGTTAAATGGTCTTAAACTCTTAATCTAGGTTTGACTAAACATTTGTCGTGTTGGATGTATTGCTAAAATGCCACATTTTTGTAGTTTGGGTTATAATCGTACCACAGTTATTTACAGAAATGATTATTTAACTATGGCTGAATAGAACTTAACAAAAGCTGTTATTTAGGATGTTATTTATCATATCTGAATTTTGGTTTCAAATTCCTCCTTCTCGAATATCCCGTTTTTTTTTTCCAAAGCTACGTCAAGGCTTAATATACCAAAAGGGAAAGAAGCAGATGGAGAATTGAGCTTGTATATTGTGTTAGTGAAAGAAAGTTTTTAATTATTAGCATGGGTTCTTTCCACATTTTTAAATCCAAACATTGGTTTCATAATATAAAAATTATAAAATTACTTCCATCTTATAATACTTAAGGACGTTTTACCTGTATGTTTATATAACTAGTTAAAATATTTTTCACTAAAATGGAATTGAAAGCTAGTAGACTATAAAGAAATTGCCAGTAGCCAGTTTTCAACGTAAGTCTCCTATGTCGCTTTGTAATGACTTGCATCCCTCAGGTCGTCCAGATCCATGAATATTATCTGCTATTGTTGTGGGTTGTTTCGTAAAAATATGCAAGGACCATCTTTTTGTTTTAATAATCCTTTAAGAATGATAAAATGGATTACTGTTAGTAACATTTCAGGTTTTAAACAAGTTAGGCATTCAGAATATTACATTTTAATGTCCTCGTTTGTTATTATTCATTGCTGTTTCTTCTTAGTAAAATAACAAAAAAATATGCGAATGAGATTTTCTTTTTAAAAAAAAAAACTAGGTTAGGAAGTGGGTCATTTTATGCATGTTATGATTCTGAGGCTTATGCTTAATTTTTTCGTAATAGTACATTCATTGCCAAATGCAGTGTGTATGCATATTTCATTTTGAACCTCTTCAAAAATAAACTGTAAATCCATTTTATTACTCGCAGAACATTGAATGTAAGATCTGCTGCTGTGTAACTATTCGTTCGGTTTGGAAATTTTAACATTTCTTTATACAACGTATTGCTAATTGAGAAAATTAGTTTAAGGAAATGCACGCTCTATAGAAGCCTGGCTACAGACTCACTGCAAGTTGCAGTAATTATTCCACGCACTTAATGAGATGCAGATCAGCAATTTAGGCATTTTATCTTCGCATCGGTTACATGCAAGAATGTTAATCATTACCGATGCAGTTCACAAGTCTAGAAATCTAATAATCATTCTAATGACCCGAGTGTTTTAATTGATATCCATTGTGCTAACTCAGGATTAAAATCTGTTTTGTTTACATAATTTCTAATTATAATGATACAATAGGAAATGGATGTTTCTGATTGTCTTTAGGTGGGAGATGGATTTTATCGCCCGGTGTGAGACCACCTCTGAACTTATTGTAAGCCTGAGCCCAAGTGGCTTGAAAAAAAAGTTCAATTTCTTCGTGAAATGGACACAATTCAAAAGCTGTTAACGTACCATAGTAGACCAGAAGGATCTTATCAAGGCTTTATGAAAAAATCTCAAACGTCCAATATTTATTTTTAGCTTTTACCACTTTAGGAATCTCTTGAATCTTCAATTATCTGTCCACCGAACCTTGCATAGCTTAGTCATTATAAAGGATTTCCTTTAGTTGGAAAGACCTGGTTTGAATTTCGTGTAGAACCAGAAGAACCTTTATCAGGGTTTTTAAAATAAGTTAGCCGGTTCGTGGAAGGATTTATCATCCGACAGGCAAACCAGTCAGAATTACACGCGCAATTTACAGACAACAATGTCCTCATAGCCTTGCTTGCTGTAAATCCAAATCAATCAACAGCTCTGTCCGCTGGAACTTCCAGATTCATACTGTTTCTTGCAGTGCATCCCCATTAATTTAACAGAAATTCCATGGCGTGGAATAGTTTCAATCCATGGCTTTTCATTTTAATAATGAAGTTGAGTATATTTGCACATAGCATCAATCTCAGAATAGTTTTGAATTATGTATATTATTTCTGGGAAAACTCCCATGTTAATAGTTTTGAATTTTTTTTTTATCTTATTTTCTCCTGTGTCTGCTTGAAATATGCCCCGTTTTATTAGCATTTCGGCACAGCCACCACCTTTCCAGAACCTATCTGACGTAAGTTGGAGATGGTTTGCATTGTATAGAAGCAGTCTTTTTTTTTGTTGTTGTTGCCCTTAACATTTAGACGGATTGCTGCGAATGTGACATGAATGAACAGTAGTCACGGAAGCGCGTGAAAGAGAGGGGCGGAATGCGTTTGGTTTATTATGCTACATGCGTAAAGTGAAAGAGGAAAGCAACTGGTTGCTAAGAACAGAACGCAGGAAATAATGGCAAGTGTACAATGTGGAACCGATTAAGGCTTTAACGTTATTCGAGACAACCACGTTTGCGTGAGTTTAGAATCATCCACTTCGTAGTTATTTCGATGTTTGGAACAAGACTAAGTATACATGCATGCGACCAGTTGCAAACCTTAGAGGCGTGATATTGATTTTTTTTTTATTCGTTCAACAACAAACTCTAACTCAAACGTCATACTAACTTGGAAATTAGAACTTGAAATAATTTATAAGGAATGGAATCAAAAACTACCGTTGATTTCAATACACATTGTGAAAGCTCACGTTTAGAGAGTGTACAAAAATGAACAAGTACAAATAGAAAACTTATAAATATTTAAATTTATTCAAGCTTGGGACTTAACAGCTTTTATAGAAATTGCTTTCTACCTCAGTCAAAAGCGACATTCTTTTCTAAAGACCATGGGTTCGCATCCCATCTAGAATACAAGGAACATTTAAGTGCTATGTAGTTGAGATCGTATGAAGATAACACTTTTTCAGTGAAGAAAATCAAACATGTCCAGGGGAAGGTGTTTCTCCCCTCCCTATGCCTCTGTAGCATAGTCGTGAAGATGGTACAACATGTTTGCTTTTTTCGATGGAAAGACCGTTCGGATATTCAGTTTGGAATCCGCAATATGTCTGTTATGGAGTATTTTCAATACCTGAAGATTACTTAGTCGGTCTCATAAGAGTGGGCAAGGTTTTTCATCTCGCCAAAGAAATAAACCACAGGGAGGAGACACGCATATAACAAACGTAATGGATAACCTCTGTTGGTTCGACAAAAATTCCATCCAAACCATCTCAAAAACAATCTGGTTTATTAACACTACATTGACTAACAGGATGCCTTATACACTGTCCATTTGGTATAATTGAAATAACCCATCCATATGCCAGACTGGTTGGATCCGAATCTAACGTTGGGATTCGAACCCACAGTCTTTTGAAATCCCACTCTGTTTACTTGAACATTTGGGTGGCTTGAAAAAGTTCATGTTTAGTCTCTAGTGCAAGAGTTCCGGATTACTTAGCCCACTCACGGTATTATACGAATATACTACAGCTTTGGGATTTCTCGAGCTGATTTCAAGATAATTTCTTTACGTGTTGCAGAGCACAGTTTGATAGCCTTAGCGAATTTACCACAGAATGAGTTCTTGATTTCTCAGGGCTGGAGATAAACAGCACAGCATATTCTTCTGGCCCTACGCTTGCTTATAAGTGTGTGTGTAATCCAAGAAACTCGCTCAAGATAATTAATGCAGTCATCAGCATAAGATTCTTCCACTAACTCTGTTGCATCCTACAAATCAGTGATTTTTCTCGCTTAGAATAGTTGATTAAAGTTGCTGAGATTTAAGAAGGGGCGCGCCATGTAAATTTTCAGTTGGCTAGCATGATCTCCTCATTACTAAAAAAAAAAAAAAAAAAAAAAAAAAAAAAAAAAAAAAAAAAAATTAAATTTACAAAGTGGCGAAGAATAAAAATATATTTTAATTATGATATTAACTTCGGGAATACGTAATAAACGAAGCAGCTGTAATTGTTTATCTCAGTCTTGAAAATTAGTGCTTGATTTACGATAGAATTTGAAATTCAACGGTATTTCAGCCACTAGTGTTAAGGGAAACTTAGCACCACGTGATTTTTGCATACCTATGTTGGTTTTACTAATTGTATAGAGAAACCTTGAGACGTTACTGCGTATATTGCATCGTATTTATTCAACTTTCATGCCGATTTAAAAATTTACTAATTTTAAGGAATGATATGTCTTAGTTGAAACAATTGATTCGTTCAAACAGTTCGCCCCTCAAATTTCTACAACGTACCGTGTATTCATTAGTGACCCAGTGCTGTTTACTTTTTCGTTTACGTCATTTTATTTTTCGATATAAACCATCTACCAGGTAACATAGCGAATATGTTCATTGCGTGCTAACGAAACTCCTACTAGGAGAGCCCGAACGGCAGTATGGTATAGACTACCAAATGATTCAGGGATCAATACGCCTCGCTTCTGTAATACATTTTAAACCGAATTTAATATTTGTTTTTGATAGAGAAAAGTAAACAGCTAGAAAATAGATTAAAGTGGTGCAGATGCCTTATTCATTACTTTTACGATATCATCATGTTGAAAACAAAAGCAACATGGAAAATGGAAAATGAGTCGCATCCTGTTGTACAATGGACGCAAATAGTATTAAGACACGAAAACGGGTATGAAGTTCCTTTCAAAATACTCCACCAGGTGGAGTTGTAAGCGAATCTCTAAAATCGATTTGCTTATTAAACATAACAATGATCGAATGAATTATTTTTAAAATATGATAACCTATACCAGAAATAGATACGTCTCATATCTATATATAACTCTAAGAAATTCAATTTATCTGAAATCGAATGCAATCGAAGTCTTGGCCAGTAGTCACTGATTATCGCAATACTTGCACGCTCTTTGCGATTACTATGAACGTCGCCAGAGGTAAGTACACCATCGGATCGCCTGTTTGAAGTATATTCGAAATAAAATGATCAATTAAAAAAAATTCAGAATATCAAACGTAGTCACTAAGATATTTTAGTCCTTGTTAGGTACCAGTAGTAGTTCATTTTTAAAGTTAAAATGAATGAAATCGAAAGCTGAGATTGGCTATCAGTAGAAGCTAGTGGATTATTAATAGCGGTTGAAAAGTATTACGAAAAAAAAATTAAAGATCAAAATTAATTACTGTCTAAAGATGTGTGAAAAAATTGTTTAAAATACTTTGCTCATAGCATCAATCTTAGAATAATTTTTGGCATTTCGGCAAGGCCTCCGCCTTCCCAGGAAGGCGGAGGCCTTACCAAAAGTGGCTTGTTGCCCTAGTGGCTTGCATTGTTTAGGTGTTCTTATGGCTGGATTTTTTTGAGGGATGAAAAATCAGTTTCTGGAAGGAAAAATCCTGCCACCTCCGTATTACCAATGTTGATGAGATGCACCTTGTATTTTTTAATTTTGCATAATATCTCGATGTCGTATCCTGGTAAACGCAAGCCGAACTTACTATTCCCATCGAAGCATCCTGCACGTCCCATCCGTCTAACAAGAGTTTTTTTATCATAATGGGCATTCCAGTATTAGTAGAACTCGCATTCAATCCACACAGTTGTGTGCTATTCTGAGGTAGACGTCGAGGAACACTAAGCTGGATTTAATGCCGAAACGTGTAGAGCTTCTTATAGCCTAGAGGTGAAACCTCAATGTGTTGTAAGCCTTATTTGCGCTTCTACTGTGAATGACTTTTTTTTTTTTTTGTACTTGTTTATTAAACTATTATAAGACTTCTCTTTTGTCATAAAGTTAAAATAATGAGGTGTGGACCAATAAAAGAATGCTGAAGTATTACAATTCTCAATGACTTCTTTTTCTTTTAAATATATTTATTATATACTAATGATGCCCCTCCAGTACAATTGAATAATCTGCAAACGTATAGAAACTTTCCATTAAAAAAAAAAAAAAACACGATCTGATAAGAGATCGGACTAATTTAGTTCCTGCAGGTATGACTGCTTATAGTGGCTGACGGAAGATTATTTCAAAATCCTCATAGTGGCTGACGGAAGATTATTTCAAAATCCTCATAGTGGCTGACGGAAGATTATTTCAAAATCCTCATAGTGGCTGACGGAAGATTATTTCAAAATCCTCATAGTAGCTGACGGAAGATTATTTCAAAATGTAGGTCATGTACTGCACGTCTTGACAGGTGCTCTGTTAGTCCAGGGTTGCTACTTTACTAATATATTGTGTTCATGTATATAAGCATTGCCTTTTGAGTTGCGATGCGAGATGGAATTAACATAGTTATTAGGATCGCATTCACTCATGGAGCATACCGAAGTTGACGTTTGCAATCATTCATAAGTTTATTTCAATACAGTTAACAGCTTAATTTAGGTTTAACGTTATCTAAAATTGGTCAATAGATTTTGTTCATTCACGTCAGAAACTGCGATGGTCTTATGCAAAGGAACATAAAATCGAAGTTAATGCAACTATTATGTAATTATTTGATTGAAGTCATGGTACTTATTCTAATTGTCCAGGTATGAGGGGATATTGCGATTTTAATAAGGGGATATGGATGTATGCACATCGATATTCCCCTTATTAAAAATGATAAAAGTGTCATCCTTTCAGATTGCATTCGTACTGGGACTGAGCCTCTAAGTTCGCAGACAATAGAAAGGACACATTCTTACTAAATTCTTCTATAAAATTTTATAGAAGCTTTGGTCCGTTCATTTCTAGAAACCCCTAAACCTAATACAATTTTCACTTGACTCAGTTAAACATAAAATAAAATTTCCAAACCATTCGGAGGTACGTGCGGTATTTTCCGAAATGAATGGAAAATACCGCACATACAAAAGAGAGACAGAAAGAAAAAACATAACTTTTCTAGTAGAATAACTTAAGTCCGCTTGCGAAGCTAAAGTGGCTTTGCGAAGCGCAAAGCCACTTTAGCCTAGTGGCTTTGCGCTTCGCAACCATATGCCTGGGGAAGGAGTGTCCTGGGTTCGATTCCCGTCGGCGACGAGAGGAGCTGAAGGATCTTCCTCAGCTATAGCCAAGTTAGCCGGTCTTGGGCGTGGAGAGTAGGGTTTCTCCCCCAGTTTATCGAGGTAAACCGGCCTTGAGGACTCAACACTACGGACATAGGATACACCGGGATGTTGGGCTTGAACGCCTTATCCTGTGAACGGCTTAAGGTCCAATGATTAATAAAACCTCGACACCGCAAGGTAAAAGAAAGATGAGATGATGAGACAACTATTAAGTTATTCGAAATATATTTACTAATTTAAAATATCACTAGGACTCAATGACTGTGGTACTGCACTTCAGAGTGCTGGCATATTTTATCGACTTTCAACAAGATGCATATTGAATTTTGTTGGTAAACAAACACTTTGTTAAAGATCAATAAAATATGCTCCGTATACAACGGTGTATTCTTTGTAATGAACAATGAGAATGCTCTTTTATAATAGACCAAATAACTTTGGAATAATAGTTACCATGGTGTTTGTTCGGTTAGCTAAATAAATTATTAAAATGAATTGTCGTTTGCTTGATGAGAAAAAAATGAAGCTAGCGTAGCCATGTAACAATAATTCTGTCCAGTTTCAAATGGACTTTCAAATATTTCAGACCCCCAAAAGCAAACGAAATGTAATCGCTCAAAAATCTTTTCATCTTTATTCAACTAAATCCTCGATGCATGCGAAGTGCATGCAATGTTAACCAAGTTAACATTCTTCATTGCACAATTCCATTGAATCGATGCAAACTTTTATTCATTGTATTTCCGATTTTCTTTTTCGCAGTCAGTTTGTGAAATATTCTATATTCAACTTTTTTTTTTCTCTTTACTTCCTTTGAGAATCTTCTATAACAATGTCTATATTTTAAATGTAAGGGTGCATCGAATTACAAATCGTCGATAGCTACCTAACTGAAAATGCCTGAGCATATATTCAGTTTTTCTGAGCATTCTCGTCTTTCACCTGATAATCAGTAGTTGTTGAAATGGTAGCCATTCAACAGAAAGCTCAGCGCGTTTTATGGCTTCCTGGCGAGTGTGCAGCGAGAATTTAGATGAATCTATCACGCTAGATCACCGGATGCCAAATGTGTGAATCGGTAGTAAAATTGCTTTAAGTATCTAGTGATGTTGACATTGTCTACGTGGTTCCGAAAGATTACAAGAATCGTCATGGGCAAGAATTGGTCAAAACCCTCTCGATTTTGACCTAAGTTTTATTCATTTTTTTAAAACAGTTGAACAAGTTCCTGAATTTAACAAGTTTCATAATCCTGTAACCTAGATACCAAATTGTTATTTTTTTTAAAGTCATTTACCACTAAAAAACATGTTTATTTCATATCTAAAAACATTTTTGTCATCAGTGAGATTTCCAACCCACAGCCTGTTGGTTTGAAGAGTGGAGATGCTCTCCAACTATCCAGACAACAAAATACACCTTTTAGACATCTATAATCATGCATGGAGTTGGATATCGTTTATATTTAATACATTTGAGTTCAAATGTATTACACATTTGAGTTAAATGTGTAATAAATTCTTTGCTGTCCCATCCCGTGTTTACTGGAAAGGCAATGTTTGGTCTGTTTGCAACAATTCTAATCACTAGGATTGAGATCTTGTCGAAAGCAAAGTATTTTCTATAGAATGTCGCAAAAGTTTAGCTCAAATGCTTTTAACATCAGAATAGCATGTAAACGTCGATTAATGCAATAATTCCACTAAAGATGTTCCATTTTCTATTTGTAGTATTTCTGACAGCACACTTACTGAGCAGAGAAATGATTGGAATTTACCCTGAAATTTACCTTTCCCTGTATTTGATTCATTTGGAATAAGTAAATATTAAACCATGGCTTTCGTGGTAATTGTTCCCATGTATAACAACTTCATATCTTTTCTTTACCCATGCCATATATCACTTTATAAAAATGGAAAACTTACTGAGCGTATTTTTATTTTAAAATCCCAGATAAAAATTTTATATTTTTAACTTTAAAGATAGTAATAGGCAGTTATCTTTAAATCATCAGTAAATAACTGATCCTTTTTCAATTATCCTATTTAAAAAAAAACACGTTGATTTCAATCTAACCTTTTGCTTGTCAGATGACATTTTCAGCACCTACCTTCCTTGCTCAAATATTGAAACGACGTTAAATCACGGTGAAAAGTGATTCTTTACACTTAGCCAAGCCGACCCATTAGTTGATGTATAATTCATGTATTTAAAATTCTAGTCGTAGTGTTAAAGGATTTCCCATTTTAATTTTATCTTTCATACTTCAGAACCTTCATAAATAATTTTACTTCATAACTCGAACCTTCGTAGTTCAGTGAGTGTCCTTTTTTTTTTTTTGGAAAGAACTGGGTTGGAATCTCGCCTAGGACAGGGAGATTTATCAGCGCTTTTTTACTTTAAGGTGAGTTAGGTGGTCTCATGAAGCAGGATTCTCCCTACGGAATATAAGTTTTTTTATCTCGAAAACGCCACAAGTAAAACACGCGCAGTTGTTTCCCACTAAGCTGCTGATTTTTGGCGAAAAACAGCGATTGTTATAGGCGGTTTACGTAATATGCAGACTTAGTTTAGGTCAGTAAGTATAATAAGCATTTAATCTTTGAAACCGGTGTAACATGAAAAAGCAACATGAAAATTAATTCATATAATTAATATCTCAATAGTGCTGAACGTTGGTTAGCATAAAGAGAAAAATGTTTGCAGTACCTTTTGAAATATTTCTATGAAATGGAGGAATATCGCTTTATTATCAAGCTGCGACAGAAACAAATAAGAATTAACTAGCAAAGAATTGGAAAGCGCTTATCTACAAGCATGGCATAGAGATGAATTGGTCAGACGATATCCAATTCTGGAATACACTTAATAGCGTAACTTGTTGCTTCTACAGTTTGCAATCCCCCTCTGCACATCCCCATGTGCTATGAGATTCAGACCAGGGACTTTTTCCGCCAATACATACGAGCACTTGTTGCCACCAAATCATTCATAAATCATCTTGGATCGATAGTTAGTAACATTGCTATGCATTTACATTTCCGTCATAGGCAGGTTACATAACGATCGAAAGGGAATCCTACGTGACCATTAACATGGTTTGTATCTTGTCCCAAACAAAAGCTTTCCCCAAATCATTATAGCTTAATAGTAAATCGAACATATATATATATATATTTATAAATAACATAATATATTTATAAATACTGTACGGCTCTACTGAATTAAGTGCGTATTACACAGGCCCGCTAAATTAAATTGATGGAACTGTCTTAAGCTTTAGTCTGGTAGAACGGCAGAATTGTACAACAGGAAACTGTTACATGAGAGAGAGAGAATAGATACTTCATATCTGTTACTATTTAGGGCTTACTCCAATAATCGGTATCTGTAGCAGTTATATAGTGGATAAAAGTAATAAAACTCGAGTCGAATGTTTTACTTCATACTCTGTGCTCTAAGAGTGCTGTCTTTTTTTTAAGCCCATTTACTTTATACATTCTTTTCTTGTTACCATAACAACAAACTTGCCCGAAGCGACTGTACGTGTAATATCCTTATCACAAGCACCAGTCTGTCTAGGAAAAACCGGGCCATTTCTTCTTCTAGATAGATTCGATTCATGTGCTGGGTAATACCATTCGTCATTGCGGCTGCATGCTAGGAACAGTGATGCTGCTAAAACTGACATAATTCTACATGATACAATAAAATAAAGGTCACCAGGAATCCAAGATCGATGGCGTTGGAACTTATTTTTACCACTGATATGTGATGGGAGACATTGAAATATGTATATGGTAAACTATGCCGATTCTTTGAGTTTAACTTAATTTCACAAAATAGCTACTATTTTATGAAAGCTCTCAGCCTCAAATATTAGCCAAAGGGACCAGTTTTCGATATTTCGCCAATGATTTTGACAAAGCAATAGAGAAATTATAACTTCGCCAAAAACAAGCAATTTGCTGATTGTGTGATTTCCAAATCAGATTGGTCAAATTTGAAATTTTCATTTAGGGAAATTTATTATTAGATTAAACTGATGAAAGGCTTAATGCAAACGTTGTCAGTTTGCATTAACTCTTTTAAATGGCACGGTAGAGTTATTCTGGTGTAACAGAAATATTAGCGTTTCTAAACTCAGTGCCCAGTTATTATCGACTTAAATCCGTCTTCTTTATCCGTTGTAATGGAGATATGGCATTCTCTTAAATCTGGAACGTGGTTAGGCAGGAATATAATTAGATTAGTATGGCACGCCTAGCTTTTACTTCCTTCAACGTTGCAATGTCCATATTGCTATACGTTCCTCTCATGGTTTTGTTTTTAACTTGGTAACCTGCGTCGTCTTAATGCGCAAACGAGTGTTTCTGAGATCACTTGGGGTTAATAATGACCATCAGGGACAGTCTCATGTATTGGATTGTTAGCCTTGAAATGTGCATTTAATTGCTCTCTGTAATTAACGTTGAACTGCTGCAGTAAATTTAATTAGATTGCATTAAATTGCAAGTGAGCATGTAATGATAGTTACGTAAATTTAAAACTGCACTTCGTTCGAACTTTCAAAGTAATTTTCTCCAACGAGGACTTTCGAAACTTGTTAAAAAAATTTTCAGGATTTCCCTCCTGATTAAAATAAAAGCTAACATGAGTTAAATTCGATCATTAAAGCAAATTACAAATCTTTTAGCTTTCTGTAATCAATATTTCGTATAGATATAATCCTGAATGATTAATGAAAAGCTAGGATTTATTACAGACAAATGAGCCAATACACGCGTAGCGATTTGTCAAAATTGACAGAAACAGACCAACCGATCGAATGGGATTACAGTCACTTAAGATATATATTGGCGTATCCTTCAGTTACTTTGGATACAGTTACAACAAATGTTTATGTTGAACTGGTGGTTTTCATAAGGTAGTTTGTTACGTTTCAAATCTTGTTAATTTCAACTCCATCACATTTCTCTGTCCGACAAATTTTTATTTATTTTTTATATTACGTTGACAAATGTCAAAAGAATCGAAACTTTTTTAAAAGAATCGTATCCATTTATTTAGGTCTTATCCCATTAATCTTAAAAGCATTTTTCACTGCGTCTCCTTTTCTTTGAGTTTTTTTACAAACAATTGTAATTATTTATCCTAATTGTGACATCTATGGCGGTAGTAAAACGACTTATGGATTCAAGGCAAACGTTACATTGCACCTTATGGGGCAATGGTCTAACTTTAAACTCTATAAAAGTTTACTTGTAATAATAATCAGACTGCTTAGCAAAATAAAGTAGAATTAAATTACCATGGCAAAACTGCCATGTAACTAACCTTTATATTCGAAATTTCAACAGCTTAAAAATTTCTCCGCTGTTGATACGAATCCCTTGTTTATAATTCCTTTTTTCCCAAGTGAACTGAACAAACTTTGGTAAACACATTACTGTAGCTACTGGTAGATGGATATAAAGGAGTTATGGTGTCTTGGGTATATTTAAGCAACGGAAAAGAAACACGCAAACTCTAAACTAGAAACTCATTAAGCAATGTTCTCAGCGAAAATACTAAAAGGGGCACTTCTTTCAGGAAAGTACCTAATCATAAATGACATGGAGCGATAAAGCATTTTGGACTTGTAAACAATTAGTGTTTTCTGTATTATAGGCCTTTAAATTCACAGTTGTTTTCATAGGTGGTTACATTTTGTAAACTATTAATAACTGACAGAGTTTTAGCAGTTGGAATTTATAAAAAAAAAAACCTCTTATGATTTTCAAATCTTCTGTCATTTATTATTATTTTGTACATCATTTTAAAGGGATTATATGGAATTTGCATTCACAACAACACCACAAACTTGAAGCTATAAGTATGAATAGACAGAAGAGATACGACCATCATTTTATCTTAAACAATGACTATTTTTGCCGTATGTTTTGTAACTACAATCTTTTGCAGTTGCAAAACAGTAGAAGGCCTAAATTCAAGTTTCAATAGGAAACGCTTTTATTTAGTTTTACTGTCATGGTTCTTTTATAATTAAAAATAGGAAGTAGTACTTAGCAGTACAAGCTTCCACAAAAGAATGTCCGTTTTAAATTCAGATATTTTAAAACCCAAATTGTTAATCACCTAACTAAGGATATAATACTCATCTACTTTAGAATTTGGTGCGCAAGCTTGCCTACATCCGTTTTTATGCAAAATTGCCATCAACCATTTGTATACAATGAGAATTTCGGCAATTCTTCTACAGTAATCCATGTAATGTACGAGTATAATGGTGGTGGTATAATCACAGTGAAATCCTTTGAGTTGCAGATCGTTAAGCATGTCGTTGAAACGCAGACAAACGTTTTTAATTAGCTACGATTATGCGTTAAAGGACAGATGAGAATGTAATTTATTTGTAAAGGAAGACAGATCTAAAAGTGCTACATATTTTCCTTTGCAGAAGAACAATTATTTTTTTAACATATATCTAGTTTTGTATATACTGGCAAAGTTCGCTTTCCCATAGCTTGAAAGACGTCATATCATTTTCCATCCTTCCACTTTGAAAAAATTGCCGAACAAACTTTGGATGCCCATTTCTTGAATACTTTCCTAGTCACCTCTTTGTTTCAATCAATACGACCTTGGAAGTTTTTCTGCGAATTTATAGGTTAAAGTGTACATGTCAAAAGTGACTTCACTTGAATTCATTTCGACATATTACAGACGTGGTTACCGCGAAAAGAGTTGGAGGGTACATGAGAAGAACGTGATTTCCATGGCCGAGGTAGTATACCTGTCGCTCACATTTGAAATTTTTCGCTTCAGATAAAGACCCATGTACTCCAAACTGCCATTTACAACATTTATTATTGCTGCACCTTGATTTTCTCAATAAATAGTAATTTAAAATACAGACATTGCTTTATTCGGAACTTTTTGTATTGACATCATCAGACAAGAAAAGTAAGTCAAACAAGAAAATCCAACAGGAGGCAGCAGTCTTGCTGATGACACCTTGTTTTTGCTTTATCCTAATTTCTCTTTTTGTTGTAATAATTTCTTTGAATACATATTTTAAATTGTTATTGAATTATTAATGTATCTGATAATAACGTGTGGTGTAGTAACCATGTACTTACGATTTGAAGTATTTCGCTAAATCTAATGTGATCAATCCGTGCTTTTGTTCTAACTGTTCCATAATTTTTAATCTAACTTGGAATTAATTCGTATCGTGAGTGTGATTGATTAATAATTGTGTTCTCAACGAAAATGATGACCAGTTTCTAAACAACTTTTATTCGAAAGATTTTGATTCGAATTTCTAACGTTTATAAGATCTGTTCAACTACTGGTAAGTTATCCTAAGGAAATGGTAGGTTTCTGCCCTTGAGGGAAACGCTGGTTCAGCTTTCCTACAGAAAGAGACGTCCATTCCAACAGCAACAAGGTAACAGACATAAATATAGCCTTAACTATCTAATTAAATAATAAACTGTTTTTCAAAACTTGAACTTCTTTGAGTTATTCAGTAAATCAAAGAAATTTCAAAGATTTTGCACAATGAAAAACCAAAGGTGATTGCTCCTCCTACAAAACAGACAAACTTGCAGAATTACTACTACTAAGTACACTGCCTCTTATCGATAGAAACTATGGATAAGGAAGTTGAACGTTTTGGACTTTTATTTACAATGAAATCCACTAACGCCTTTTATTTTCAAATATATGGTGGGGGGGGGGGAAGAGAGTCAAGCACAGATAGCTGGGCCAAGATTGTCATTAATTTTAATTGGGATCCAGGGAATGATTACCACTATCGTCATCTAGTAGTCCCTCACACTGTTATGGTCCAAAACAGCGTACGTTCTACAATTTCCTTGAGTTCCAAGATGAAAAATCCTATCATCCAACATGGTTCCAGTTGCTTTAAACTTGTGAACCAATCTTCGAACTCTGCTGCACTAAGATTCCGAATTGCACAAACTCTTAGAGCATTAGTTGTCTAGTAAAGTATTTTTACACGCCATTCTGTAGTTCCTTGACGAGTTTGTATAACACCTCGAGTTTCCTCTTTTCATGTCTTCATTAAAGAATGGTTATTACGTCAGGAAATGAAAATCATCTCTCAATTAATGATTATCTTACGATAACGCTGTCCAAATTCTTTATAAGATGCACATTTTCAAGGAATCCGCTGGAGTGTTTTTTTTTTACTGAAATATTATTATTTAAAGGGCACATGAAATGACACTCATTTTACTCTTGCACACATTACTGCTGTACATGAAACAGAATGAGGAAAAAGACTAAAACGAAATAAAAAAAAAAAACGCAAAATTGAGAAATGTATAAAGTGCATTCATAGTTAAAAATGAACTTACTACGGCTTTTTCTACCGGTGGGTTAGCTCTTAGAGCAAAGTAAATGTCACTTTCCATGTCTAACCAGTAAATCCCTGACGTTAGCTTTTTAAAATTGATCGCCACGTCTCAGCACCCCAGAGTTAGAACATAACATGTTTCTTGGCACATTTTAATCATTTTTCAATTGGGTTTCGAAATCAAGTTTGAGTTATTTTTTGTAGTGCCCAAATAATGTACTACCACTTAAAGAACTTTGATTTCATTTCCAAAATGAGGGCTAGTCTTTCCCCACCGAATTATCGACTAAACCATGAAGGACCCGTTGGTCCTTGTTTAGTCGATTCTGCTTAAAGCGACAGGATTAGACCCAAGTTAGTGCTTAAGGGGAAACGGCAAAGGTTTGCCTCCTCTGGTGCTTAGCGAAGATCATGATGGTCCCAAAGATTTCTGAAAAAAATAATTTCGCGCAAATAATAAAATTTAGGATCGTAAATCTTCAGTTCACTGTCCATATTTGTTGGCTTCATTAGAATTGATCATATTCCACCTCGTTTTAGAAATTGTTTTTAAAATAGCCAGAGACAAGTACATCCTTCCAAATTCGTTTTTAAGGAAATAAGAAAAGTAGGGACTAGGCCTCTAAATATGACGCAAAGGTACCAAAAAAAAAAAAATCCACTTAGCTGGTGATTTTTTCCCTAGCATAAAAGAAGGATACCACCTATTCTCCAATATTCGATGTGTTTTGACATGATTTGATCCTTTACTTCGATTGCTTACTCGAAAATAAGGGGAAAAAGTACTGACTTTCTCTAAAATGACATAATAGAAACAAAGTTATTTGGGATTATTAGATATGTGAAGAGCCAAAGGCTTCAGAGCACCTCACGGCAATACTCGTAGAAGGGGTACAAGTTCTGTTCGCTACAAACTTGATATTAACTAGGTCTGGCTACTCACTGATGAGACCTCAATAAAGGTCGAAACCGGTCTGGGTAGTGACCTTCTCTCATAATGTGAACAAAAATTACAGTTCCTAGGAGCTACGTTCACATTATGGGCAAATATCAAGAATAGTGATCGGAGCTCGCTCCACTTCTACCACGAGTTGCCCCAGCTTGCACTACCCTTTGGGATCAGTGCTGCAGTATCCAGGTATTTGCTTACGCTTGGAATCGCCGAACTTTATTTATATAGTTTCTACTATATTCGGCATGAAACTCTTTGAGTTTCTTATTCGGCTAAGAAACTATATGGGATGTAATATCCCTTAACTTAAACAAGTTATTTGGGATTATTTTCTAACACAAAAGCACCACCTATTTAATAGACGATGTGTTTTTGGATATGTTTGACTTCTTTTAATATTTACTTGCTTGCATGTTATTAGCATCTCGGGAAAATGTGCATATCATGAAGTGTTTTTAATAGTTGATCAGGAAATACTTGACGCCTTTGTTTCATCGGTACACATGCTCCTTGCACAAGATCAATGTCATATTTTACGCGCCGCACAAGCATAAATATAGATTTTTAGTTTTAAAATGCAGAAAAAAAAATTAAAACAAAAGTATGCACATTAAGCAATTTTTCTCCAGGCTTTCTCCAGTTATCAACATTTGTCTTTTATTGCCCGATATCTAGTTTTCCTACTCGCTTGGGTCCTCATCTAAAGTCCTTTCTCTTTTGGCTTGCACTATACCTCCTTTCCAAGTTACTTCAGGTTTCCCACATTTCTTATGTGGTCAAAGAGCTCAAAAGACCTGTAAGCACATCAGTGTAGTGTCTGGGTATATCTACCGTGTTTTAACATATAAAGAGATCAATAAAAATACTTCTGTGACCATTTTGTGTATCATCCTTCTAATGTGACTAAAGTTTCAAAATATATTTCTTCCAGAGAGTATCTGGTGCATCCATTCTCTTGTTATTTCATTCCAAATTCTCAGAATCTTACAAATATGACGTATGATTCTTAGGCCATCCATTCTACTAAACATGGATTTTTGTTTCTGGCGCTGTGTTAGTGACCATCCCTTCACCTCGATATATTAATCGGTAGAATCTCATTTATGCAGCATTTTACCTACATGTTTATATTATTCTTAAATTGTTCAAGCGAGTTTATTTTCCAAACTCCTGGTATATCCAAATCGCACCCAACTCTTCCTGTCACCAAATATTCTGTTTTCTAAAAAAAATTATTTAAGTCCTCCGAAATCATGTGATCTCTAACGTTAGTCATTTCTGCATATGTTTGAGCTATTATCACCTACTGATCGGAGAAATTTAATGAATGTATAACTTCCCAGTGATTATAAATCCCATCCGTCGACAGGACATCACACTGCAGTCAAATAAATTTTAAAGGGTTGGATACATTCAACAACACTATACATTATTCCTGTTCTTAATTCGTTTGAAGATTTTCGTCTTTGTTGTCTGGCTGTCATGAATTTTTTTTATTAGCTAGATTAATGTACTACAAATTTTATTCTTAATCCTAATGCCTTGGGCACCGAATTGTATGCATTTTTCCGGATTTATAAAAATCCATTGAGTTCTCATCTTTTCTTCTCTGACATCTAGCGAAATCGAACACGTAATCCATGCAATACTTCCCTCCTGATCTTCCGAAATATTCATATGACCCGGAGCTTCCACTCAATGTTTCATTAATCTGCTCAGGAGTCTGCTAATGATGTCACTACGCTTGAATCCGTGTAATTATTTTAATCCTGATTCACAAAAATTACTCTAAGCAATTTACAATTCTTTCTTTAAATAGAAAAATGATAATTACCGTGTAGGAAGAAAAATCGTAATGGCAGTGATGAGGGTAATTGAAAATTAGCATTACGAAGAAGGCCTTGCCTAGATTACAATTTTATAACGAGGTAAACGAACAAGGTGTGCATTTAGAAATTTATCGAGGGCTTACGAGAATGCAGCCTTTTGCTTAAATTGCCTTGTTATTGCACTTAGACATTACCTAGAAACTCGTATATTTTAAACTTTTATTTATGCGTTTTTTCTCCTGACTGTTTCTAAATGTGTTCTCATCAGGACCAAACAGAAATCCAAATAAATAAAAATGCTCCAAAGATGCATTTCAATCTAAACCATGAAAGGTTGCAAATCTGCCGTGCATTTACTACTATGAGTGTACTAAGGTTATATAATCCAGTCATTCTGCGTAGACACCAGAAATGGAATTGACTCAAACAATTTGAGGTGTCTGACCAGAACGGTGATCTACTAAATCGTTCATACCTAAAATTCAATTTTAGATAGTTTTTAACTTAAATTTTTCCTAACTCTAAAAATAAACCAGCCTCCTTTTCTTCTAGAGAGAGAATAAGCAGTTAAATTCATATATTTTTACACAATAATGCCAGCTACTCTTAGGAACACGACATGGCGGCTGCTATATTCTGTGTGCTTTCACCTATGCATGACTGCTCTATTGGCGATCGTACCAATCTTCGGCCAATGACGATGGTGGATACAAGCTTACCAATTGCTATTAAGTGAACACTGAAGTTCCGCGACCTCCATTTGGGGGATAAAAACACGTGGCCGTTTTATTTTTAGTTATGATTTCATTGAATATTATAAATGTGGAAACGAAATTTACTAATATACATAATATTTTCCAAATATAAAATTCTCTATTATACTTAAATATTTTTATTTTATCTTCCTCACTAACATATTCAATCTCCCAGCTTCTTACTATTGCCGGGTGATAGAATACAGATAAATGGGGTAATACCATTCAGTAGCATAGTTTGGTACTTTGATTTAATTCCTATTTTATTAAACCGACTTCATTTTGCAATATTTAGTTGATTTGTCTTTCAGTACATTTCGCTAATATTCCTTTTTGATAAATATCAGTAACGTATGAAATTTCAAAGTAAATTAAATATTTTATTAAAACCAGCTCTCAGTTGAACGAGATTTACACTGTCAAGTGCAGGAGATTTTATTACTTTCGATTTTATACTGCCTTTTGTTACACGAGCGTACAGAACTATCATCCCTTTCTTTTGCCAAGGCAAACCGTGCTTTATAAATTATTTGAACAGCCCTGAACATGAGTTCCAATCGTCTTTTTGGTGCAGTGACAGGTCTGAGAAATTAAGTAATTAAGGCGTGCCTTCTACCGAAAAATGAATGCAACGCAATGTTACCACTTGTCATGTGTCTGCAGATCATTATATCCTAATATATGGTCGCGTTCTCTTTACTATTCTCCTACTCTTGTATATACAGTTCCTTTAATTAGGTTAATGTTGTCCTCGGCATCCCACTAAGCTTTGCTAACTGAGCTTTTACTGCTTGGCTTGAATGCATTCCTTTGTCACCAACTTTGACATTTTTCCTGACATTCTTTGAACTTAACAAAGAACACGGTACGAGATTACGTCTGGAACTTAGTGAAAAACTATTTCAAAAAATAGAAATATATCTAGAAAGTTAGGAGAATGATATTGGAAATTCAAAGCCAAGTAATTATTGAATATGGTTTCCAACATAACTAGTTCTGAAGTAGTCATTTTTGCAATAACAAAACATAATCCAGGTCATATCAATATTTACTGACCTATTGCAAAAATCCGCGTCACGTATAAATAACGTAACGATTTAAGTTGGACACACTTGAAAAATGATCCTATCGAATCCTTTTAAATATTTACCGCTTACAAGCTCGAAGACAACGCAGCGATTTTTGCACGTGGAATTGATTCTGTCACGAGGAACCACCTTTTTCATGATGAATATCTTCCATAATGTTGAAACCTTCCTAACGTGTATTTGTATTTAATGATCTTTTGTTATTCGAGGACATTTTTAATTATTAGTCGTGACTGTCATCCCCTTTATACAATTCTAAGTTTACATGGTTCAAACGCATTTTCGCTTATGTTTTCAAACGCCTATGCTTCATCAGCACGGGCCGAAGATGCCCTGCATATATACAGAGTAAAGCAATCGAATGTTAAAATGCACTTAAAAAGTCTGTTCAATACTGCTAAGATTTATTAAGTTTATTTATTTTTTACTGGCATGAGAATACACAAGATGCGCAGAACAAACTTCATTAGCAGTTTTGGCTTAAATTTTCATATACTTAAAATTTACTGTTGTGGGTGTTGAATTTGAACTTAATATATCCAATGTTATGCGAGTGAATCAGGCGATGATCCTGTTCCGATCAGGGATACCCGTTTCTGGCACCCTTTTACCAAATAATTTTTTAATATATTGTTGAATAAACGCGTTTTTATTTCTCAGAACAGTTACTCAACTAACACTTCACTATATTCGATATTGGTCAGGGTTACATTCTATTCTTTTGGAACAAAAACTAACAGCGCTCAATTTCGTATCATCCTTATAGTATGATTGCCCATGAAAAGTTTAAACCTATGGCATCACATGTAGTACGTACTAAATGTGCCATTTTTGGGTCTATTCTAAAGACGAGCTTCTTTTTTCAAGCCAATTAAAGCGTGCTATATGAGTAAGGTGTGATGATCTCACGATGGATAATTAGACCATCTGCATCCATGTCTGTTGCTCGTTTGTGTTATCATATCTGATCCTTGGCGGTTCTCCAAATAACAGGTAAGGCGTTGAGCGTGCTAGCTAATTAGTCTACGTTTTTGTTCAACATTTCATTCACAGTCGGTCGGTTACAGTTTCCTTAATTAGTAATTCTCATAACGCTATCTTTTGATGATATTTATAAATAGCATGTCTGCTAGGCAGCTGCTTACAGTATTCTTAGAAACACACCGTGATTTTAAGTCTCGTTTATTTCTACGTAAGTACCAGACAGATTTCACTCCACTGCTCATCTTTGCACCCAGAATTACGAAGAAACATGCAAAGATAAATTATAGAGCTTGCTTGAAAGTTCTGAACATTTTCTCGTTAACTTCAAAGGTATAAACTTCATTTCGTGTTGGCGTTTTTGAATGTGTTTCCTTTGGGTGCATACACAGAAGGAACTATAGTGTTGATAGGATAAGTGAGGCTGTGCGAGACAAATTATAGGCTTTAGATTAGTAGGAAGAGCAGATTAGTTTTGATTGGATGGGCGGTGTGTTTGTTGGTAGACAAAAATGACTGATAATGTTAAACATTAGGAAAATATGTTTCAAATTTACACAAAGGATAATACTAAAGTTGGGATTCTTTAGTTGCGTGAAAATTTGCTTTGGACTAAGATAAATTTGAACAGAAGTTATTTTGCACTTCTGCACACACGCAGAAAGATGAGCTTATAGGCATTGAAGACGGCGTTTTTGAGATAATGGCAACATTCGAGAAAATCTCTCAAAACCGGAATGATCTGAATGAAAATAAGATAAATATACATTGAAGATCAAGAGAGATCTAGGAAGGATAATAGAAAAAATGGAGGCGGATATTGCTCTTCCAAAAGGTTTATAGGAACCTAAAAATGTGAGAAACATTCGATTCATGCGATCTAGCAATTTCCAACTTAACACGCATGAGTGATGCTGTACTAGTTCATTTCGGTAACTGGCATCAAACTTCCAGTGTTCGATTTCCATCTGACTGGAAAAGTGATTTATCACTAGGAGAGGGCTTTAGTGAGAATCTCCTGCAGATGCAATTTACATGTAAACTACACTGTTATACTCTGAGTTGGCTTTGTCGTAATATAATTCAACTAGTCTTCTTGACTGGTATTTCACCATTATTATAGTTCTTTCGGAAGGATAGGTCATACCAGCTTATTTGTAAAGATGGCAAAACACTTCAGAGAGTATAAACATTTGAAAAATATGCTGTGGTACACATTTCAAATTTTTACCCCGTTTCAATTCCATTTTCAATATATGTTGCATGAAAATCTCAGTTTGATACTAATCTTCTTATATTGTGTATTGCTATCACAAATAACGACTGTTATCTGCATGATATTTAAACCCTAACCGTAACGATTTAGTACATAAAAGCAATATTAAGGAGACCTTTGCTATACGTTTATTTGTCACTTTTCACCTACTACTAACATAAATGAGCCTCCATATATTGGTTGATATACAGACTCATCTAATGTATCGTGAACTTATTGGATTATATCTATCTAAAATGAAATATGAGATTATCCTATCTGATTCAAAACTGAAACAGAGGTCTGGTGAAGAATTCCTGTTTGAGATTTCATCAAAACCCCTAAATTCGCGAGGGGCATGGCCATCAATTTTCTTGAAATCTTAACATTACTAGTAAATAACGTTGGACAAGTGAGTTTTGAGGCTAAACATTATTAGAGTGTCCAAATTTGGACAGATTTCTATAGAAGTGATTGCGGATCGTGCCATTCATATTCAGTTTTTTTTTTTTTTTTTGAGGACGGCGGGAGATTTAGAATTGCATAACTAAACTCATAAAATATCAATGACATTTTTTTTAAACTGGGTTTCAAAGATATACCGATTTTCAATAAAGAGTGAGATCATCTGATAACCTACTGCGTGCTCGCGCCTTATGTCTTGGGGGTTTGATTTTATGCAAACAGATGTTTTTCAACCGATTTGTGGGGATCCTATGAAAATTGTTTTTGTCACCACATCCGGTACAGCTGTAGGTTAGAGACTAGCGTATATGAAAGAAGAGTTTGTACTTCATAATCAACATTTCTGTCACGTTGTTTTTTGAACCAAGTCCAAATTTTGTTTTCTGTGTTGAAATATTTTGCGTAAGTCTTTAATCTCTCTTAAAGCTTTGTACCTAATGCTTTCTATTCCGTGAAATTTACGTTTTAAATATATATTAGTATTAAAAGTTTTTAAAGCTATTTAAAGATCACGTGCTTAAGTAATTGATTTTCAACTTTAGGAGTATTTTTAAAACATTAATCTGAAAACAAGTAATAAAAATCCGCCTAACTATGAAAATTCTTAACGGGTATGAAAAAGAGTTGAATTAACAATTAAGTTATCAAAAAAACGAAATTCGCATGTAAGCACTCTCCTCAATAGTAAATAAATATTTCGATGGATTAATCTATCCCAGAATTCAGTCGTGAAAGTTTTCTCTACCATTCGTCTTCCAATAGAGTTGTGCCTTTTCATCTGAAAATAAAAATTAAAATGATTAATGGTATAAATTCTTTACTATTAGCTTTTAAGTGTTTTGTTGGTTACAAGATAGAAACCTTTTGTAGTTTTAATCACTAGAATTCAAATCTTTAATTAGTGCAAATATAATTCTGATCCTCGTTCATCCTTCCCTATATCAACAATTCTTTCATTAACTACAAATCCAAGTCAGCTTTAAAAGTTTTATTCTTTTTGTTCAACAAACTTTGCGATGCACAACAGAGATTAAGAATATCTATAAACTGATTTTTCCAAATGTTCATTTTCCTAAATTTTTTAGTGGAAGAAAGATAAAAAAAAAAAAAAAAAAGATGCAGTTATATGTTATTATATATGAATAAACATCACGCTGATCAAAGCTGATAACTGGATCATAAATCATGAATCCTGGTTTTTTTTTTAGAATATAAACATAAATCACAATTGATATAAACAATGCACCAACGTAAATATCAAATATTGGTAAGTGCCCGTAAATTCTTGCTACCCAATGATTGAGATCCCTATTAGTTATTTTCTCCACTTCTTAGCCCACGGATTTAACTGAGCTTACCTAAATGGTTCTGCCGCTAGTCAGTTGATCAACACTCGGACAAAAATCATTTACCGTTGCTGTCGCTATCAGTGATTTTATTGAAGAACTTTTTTTTTTTTTTTTTTGTCTATTTAACTCTTCCATCAGCCATGCCAGTTCGTTATTATTTGATGAGTTGGTTCACAGTTTAGATGGTGGCTGGTCCCGCACATTTTAGCTTTGTATAAGTTTCATTTTATTCATTCTAATTGATGAAAATAGACAAATGTCAAAAGCAAATACTTCTTCTTGTCACTAAGCATTTGTAATGCGAATTATAAAATATTTTTCTTGTATAAAGGTCATGGTACTTTCATAGAACTCTGCTTTTACTTTTGTTTTCATTTTTCATCGGTTTTAAATGATAATCGATTAAATTATTGCTTGAAAAATTTTAATTTAAAAAAACTTACATCCTCAGATTTACATATGCTTGGACACGGCGAAGCATAACTTTTAATATTGTCTGAGATTTCTCTATGAAGAAAGAAATAGAATTTAAGAAGGAATAAAAACTAAGCCAAAGTTTGGTGCAGCCACGCGTCGATTCCATTTAATCGAACAAGTGGAAACATTATGAAGCGAACGATATTAAAGTTCGCTGAGAACTCAACTTGTATGTCAGAGATGCCACGGGTTTCTGAACGAAACGAGCCAGGAATAATAGCACTGTGGCAAATCTTTTATGCCTCACGGATCTTCACATAGTATAGGCGACAAACGGTTTAAAAAAAAAAAAAAAAATTTCTAAACTAATTTATGCAGACTAAATTTCATAGAAACGTGTTTGTTCATGCTCTCTCAACGCATGCGCAATATGTATACTGCAACGTTTCAACAATAGTCGTGAACAAGATTTTACGTCATTTTGGCCCTTCAGCAGAGTGACCACATCTAGTACTTGTGTACTAGATCTAGTACGTTTTATAAATTTTTAGTGTTCTAGTACGTTCACCAACAGATCTAGTACTTTTCCCCCTTCCGAATAATAATAATAATAACATGAGAATTAGACATATGAGTTGAATATTTTTCTCTTCTCCCGCCTCCCCATATGTCACATTCAGTGACACAAGAATATGATTTCTCTTTTTTTCCTACCCCTCTCACTGTTCGCTAGTCTTCTCCCTCCCCCACGATCCCGTACTGAGGCAATCCGACCGGCATTAGCCAATGAAAATATATTCTTCGTTGTTCAAACACTTCTCGCGCGTTATAAGAAGCCCAGTGCTTTTATTAATTTTATTAACAAAAACTTGTTTAATTCTTCATAGAAAATATTATTATTTAGATTTTACTTTTAAACATGGACAAGTGACAAGAAAAACGTTCTAAGTTTAAATTTGATTCTAAATCTCAGGAGAAAATGTGTAGTCAGTAAAGTGTACTTTACTGACATGAGTCAGTAAAGTACACAAACGAGCCATTGAAAGTGAAGATCTCAATGCCAGCCCTTCCCACTCACAAGAAACCACTTCCCTTTTTTAAAAACCAAAACCCTTTCTTAAATCCTGGATTTATTCAGGTAAAAGTAAAGAACACACTGCTTATTGTAAATTTTGTGATATAAGCATTAATGGTAGCAAATGTCTATTGATTCGTTATGCAGACACCCCAAAATACTAGCAGAATTTAGAATCTAAAAGATGCTCACCTTGTTTAAATCCAGTTCCGAATAGCAGTCAGAAAAATAAATTAAAGAGACAGAATTAAGATTATGTCCATACGATGCAGACACCCCCTTCCGTACAGGGATGCAAAGAACCCAAGCGACGCAATTTAGGGGAGATATAATCGAACACGTTCATAAAAAAAATTGGGAATGAATAATACACTGAACTGTTTGTGCATATTTGTCACCTTCGAATATGAGATATTTCAATGAGGGGCTGAGTCGCTGGGTATTTAAATAAATGGTACGAGCTTCAACACAACTTACTTTAAACACTGCTCTCAGCACAGTGAACAAACATTCTAGGAATTTCTTGTTTTCTTCTTGATGGACCTGTGTTTCACTTAGGATTTCTCCATGAGTGCAGGTCACAAAAATGCCTCCAACGATCTCGAGCTTGAGCCTCTCTCTTCCATGTTATCCCCATAGATTTCACTAGCGGATCTTCTCATCTTGTAGGTGGTCTTCCTGGTTTTCTCTTTATTCTTGTTGCCAGTTGAATATTCTATGTCTATCTGTTATTCCTGAGTCTGGCTATGTGACCTGCCTATCTCATCCTGCTTTCATGTACTGCAGTTACCACATCTTTTATGCCTGATCTCTTTCTTAGTTCCGTGTTTCTAACATGTTCCATTTTGCCGATGTTACAAATCCTACGTTCTATTGTACGCTGAATTATTCTGAGACTCTTTTCTTGTCATGTTCCATGTTACATTATAGGAGTATGTTGGTTTATTATATAAAAATAAGTTTTTTTTTACTATTTGTGTTTTTTCTTTATTTTAATGTACATTCCTCTTAATGCTCAGTATAATAAAATGATTCGTAAAGTGTTATTGTACTTCGGGATCCTTTAATTTTTAATGGAAAGGGGGGGGGGACACAAAAATTTGCACTCCTGCAGCGCAAACCCACGGAACGGCCCTGGATGCCAAACACAATCTGCTTTTGTGGCTTATGGATACTCTTCCAACTCTATTGAAAACAATTCCTCCTGATAGTGAAATTGCTAAGAAAATGCAGTGTGAACGCACTAAATGTAACTATCTTATAAAAAAAAAAAAATGCTTTGGCTGTAGATTCGCGCAATGAAATCTCAAAAAAAAAAAACTCCTTTGATGAATGGACTCCTTTTGACAAAAGGAAAATTGAAACATTCATCAGCTACAGATTTTACTATTTCTGAAGAATTAATTAATTTATCAAAATCTGATAAAAAAAAAAATACTGCCAGTGTTTTTCTTTTTGTGGGTGGGGAATCCTGTATATATGCAAATAGCATAATAAATAACTGAAAATTTAATGTTACATTATTTTAAACACTAAAATGAGACTAAAAATTATATGGTAATTTGACATGTGAAGTACTAGAGTTACACTTGGGACTTCTGTTATGATGATTGACAACAGCAGCTCTTGGATTCATAGATGACTACAGTGAGGTGAGTTTGACGTTTTTTCTTTTCATATTTGTTATACGTGTGTTAATTTAGCGGTTTTACATTGAGTTCATCTATAATAATAAGGTAATAATACCGTAAAATGCCCTGAATAGAGTGAATGAAACGAAAGCAAATAAAAATTTAGTACTTTTTTCCTGCATAAGTTAGTACGAAATATTTTTGCTGAGTGGTCACCCTGCCCTTCAGTAAATAGTCGTTTTTAGTTCAGATTCCTGCATTTGACATACCTGCTCCAAGATGGCATGCATTGGTCAAACATTGTGATCGGAATTGAAAACATAAATTGTTATTCTGTCTGTGTATGTGTCATTCTTCAGAAAAGTAGATAATTGGAACACAAACAGATCGTTTTTGGAGTGTACATTTGTATCTTTTGTTCGTTTATGTGAAAGAAAATGGCGGTAACCGTTTGTATTGCGTGCTCTGATTCGGTGGTAGACGGATAAATGCATGTGTGTGTGTGTTCAGAAAAGAAAGGGTCGTGTGCTCTGTTCATATATCATTTAATGCATTTCTCTTGTTACAGTGGATCAATTGCACAAAGGAGGAAAAAACGCAAAAATAGAAACGTATGGTACTTTATCATCCAATATAAGAGCTAAATGTAAAGCGAGAGATGAAAAAGGTTCTGTAATGACGAGCCATTGGAATTTTAATGCCATTAGAGATATTTGTGAACCACTGCAAAATGCTGACCATTCACAATTAAATTATTTTGCAACTGTGACTTGAACACTCTTGGTGTACTTCTACCATTTTGGGAGTTAACTCTCACCCCCCCCCCCCAAATCCTAGACAATGCTTCGTCTTCCTTGGCTTTAATTCATGATGTTTTAAGATATTCGGCGCTACCTTATAGTTGGATGAACTTAATTTATAAGAATTAAGTTTTTAACTAAGCTAACGATTATTTTAGTTGTCTTTCATAGCACCTATTTCGATTAGAATTGTTTTTCTCGGCCAGTGCTACGAATTGAAGTGTTTACTATTACTAAACATTAGAATTCGTTCGACTTACTTTCTTGGAATAATGAGGAAAGCTTTGTGTTGGGCGACAAAGGATGAGAAAGAAAATTACTGAGAGTGAATGCTCATAACTGTGTAAGGAGTTTTTTTCATTCACTCAAAACACAGTAAAACAAGTGGAGAGCATGGATGAAATGAGTAAGTTGGCCCTCGTGAGACCCTGCTTAAAACGAAAAACGCTCGTGGATAAAAATCCAAGCTGAGTAGATTAAATGCTGATAAGTAGATCAGACCAACAAGGGTCGAATTGAAGACGAAGTTATTCAAACAACGTTTGCTTGAACTGCAATAAATAAAGTAAAAATTCATTGCTAGAGAGATATCTAACTGGAAGAATAATGGGAAAATCTTTTTTTTTATTCGGATAGGACATTCCCACCATGGATATCAGCATTTCATCAAGGATTGGATGATGTTCACAGTGACCAACGTTTAGGACACCCATTCCAAATCAAAGGACGGAGCTTTTTCAATTGCCGTTGTTAATAAATAGGTGGTAGAAAGTCTGTAAATTAGCCATAGAGAGTATCTCCCACGTCACAGTACTGCATGACAACTTAAAGCTGAAACTTTGTGCTCCATAGGATTCATTTCGCTGGATTTATCACATATGTTATCTTTTTTTTTTTTCAATATATCTTGCCCAACAATCACGAGCATTCCGGAAGTCTTGTGACATCAGAATTTTTATACAAGTGTTCTGTTTTCGTAAACAGTGTTTTTCAACTGTCGCTAGACCCTGATCCATTTTAGTATATTTAATTTTCCGTGCTTCACTTTCTCTACTTTATGATTGGGTGTCAATATCCTCACAGGTACCGTTATCAGCACCAATTCATCTTTGTCAGTATTTGTCAGGATTACAAAAAATGGTATGAAACAGAATTTAAATTCAATCAAGATGTTTTTAAAAGTATTATTTATATCAAAGACTTGTACTTTTAAAAACATCTTGATTGAATTTAAATTCTGTTTCATACCATTTTTTTGTAACTAGAAAGTTAGTGTTCAACACTTGTTCATGTATGAAGGTTGCACACGAGCTTCAACACTTTCACCTTTTGTTTAAATGATTTGTAGGAAAACACCTTCGTGAAGGTTGCTTGCCATCGATAAGTTTCTCGCTTTTGAGTGTTGCGCTGTTGCTATGCTTACGTTAATGAACTTGGAATAAGGTTAAATGAAATCCATCCGATTATGGGGGGGGGGGATAGATCAAGACTTCACATTTTCATTTCGTAGTATACGTTAAACCTGTTGCATTAACTATTGAGAAGTGAGTACTGGACATATTATAACTGGTTATTCCATGCTTCCTAAACAAATTGCCTTATAATTATGTAGTAAGCGATATAATTTTCATCCATTTGATATGTGCTTATAAAGTTTTTATTCTTTCTTATACAGCATTTGTCGAAGAGGCGAATGAGCACCCCTATTCTTCATGCAGGCAGCAAGTTTCGGCATGGCCTTCTGCAGTTAATGATCCACTCGATCGATCCTCTTCACGATGGTAGGTACACAAGCATTTCCTTCTGTGACTCTGATGCTTATCCTTCCTGTTTTAGAGAATAAGTTGGCAAACGTCCAGCTAAAAATTGCAAGAACATCCAAGTTCTCCGTGGAGAAAGGGTTGGAAACATACACGCGATCTCCTGGCAACCGGACATGCACAACTAGCATCGAAAACGCAAGAAAAGTAGTGCGATAGTTTCTATACTGATATTAATCTCCAAACAGTCTTAATCACTTAAATTAATCACATCCTATCAACACTCCAACATTCGTTGCTATTGACAACGTCGAATAGTTGCCATAGAAACTACCTGATAAAGAATTTCGGTAATATCCTTATCTATAGAAGATGATGATTATGGTAATGTTCTCGGCGACCTGTATTTGATTTCTTGCATATCAAAAGATTCAAGAAACTTGGGAAGTGAAATATCTTTCTACTGAAATTATAAGGCATCGTTAACTTAAGTTGAACCTCTACTCGCTTAAAAAGGTTCTTATTGTAGCTATTTTCAGCAAATTGCAGTCATTTGCTTGTCTAAAGAATCTTCGTTGGAAGACTAAGTAACTTTTCTTGTTATTATCGGTGATCGATCGCACAGAACTCTTGGAATGAGTGCATTTGTTGACATATGAAATATATTTAGAACTTTAACTAAAGGTTGGTTTAATTACTTTCTTACCCAATACTCTTATGTACCCTCTGATCGTTTTGATATAATTGGATAATTTTTCATTCGTTTAGTGGGCGTATATCGCTTTTTTCTTATCTTAAAAAAAAAAAAAAAAAGATAAAGTGAGTTCTAATGTGTCTCCTCCCACAAAACATAAAACTTTCCCGGAACACATTTGATAAAGCAGTTAAGTAATTCTGGAGCGTTTATGCCGCTTGCCACAATTGATGGATTTAAATCTCCTGGTGGAAGGCGGATAATAAGCAAAAATTTAGTATTATCTAATTCTGAACTTGCAGTTCTTAATTATTGATCTAAAAAAGGAAAACATGTGAAATTTATGTCTTAATACGCATTTCAAGATCCTAGAATGTAATAGCATCCAATATAATAGGGGTTTTAACCTGTTATGTGACCCCAAACCCACGAAAGGCTTCTATAAACCTATAGTACATTTGGTGTAGTGAGTTAGCCCACCTTGGGTGGGCTAATTTCTTATTAATTTCTAATTTCTTAGCCCACCCAAGATGGGCTAAGAAATTTCCAAATCTTTCTGCTCTGTGGACCGTTTTACGCACATTTATCTTAAAAATAATTTTTCCTTCCAAACAGTTATCGAAATACTTAAATATTAATGAAACACAACGTGACAATTTGATATGCTTGCGAATTTAAGATAAGTTCGCAAATAAAGCAGGTTATGTAGGTGTTATGTAAACTTAGTCCGGAGTGCTGATTATATTGCATCATAATAGCGGTCTCAAAATGCACGCATTCTGGGATATTAATCAGAAATTTAATAAGCGATCTGGACGTTTATATCTGACACCCGAATCCATTTAAATCCAAGCATGTTTTCCTGTAACGGTGACGTACGAGGTAATGCATCCAGTAGCTGAATACATCAGCGCCACCATTCACTGGAGCGGCTGTCTCTAGTTTAGCAACAGTTTTTGTCGCTACGTCGGTTTCGGATTCAGGATTAAATTTTAGTTAATATTAACCTTGAATCGGGGTTAATATTAATGTTCAATATTCTGCTCAGTACGCAGTTTTCCTGGAACGTGAACACACGAAGTATTTGCGTAGAGGAAAGTATAGGTTGTAGAGCATCCTGTCCTATTTTGGGTACTGTTCCTGTGTATGCTACAATAAATTAGTTTCAAAACCTTCGTAAACATTTTTTGTGTATTATGTAAATGCGAATAGAATGAGCTTTAACTGTAGATTTAATTTAAAAGTGTTCTCTCTCCAAAAGCAAAAAAAAAAACTGCACGATTTTTTACTTGTTCTAAACTGATCTTGCGACACTTGCAATAATTATTATATCTATCTCACTTTCCATTTCCAAGGTAGTTTTTTAAATTCCGTCTTCTGGTAGCTAGAGAAAATTAACTTGGTGTATATTTGGATTTTTCAGTCTTAAACCATTCTGAAATTTGTCTCAATTTTCCACTTTCTTAGTTCTTAGACTCTTCAGTGTTCATAATTGGTTATTTCCCGAAGCATTCGTTGTCAGTAATTAGTTGCCTTCTCTGAATCAAAGCTAGAGAAAGAAGCGTAAAAATTGCATTTATTGGTTAATAATAATTATATCCATTAAAGTTTGGCGATGCGTGCGTTCGTTTTCATAAAATGTATTTACTTTTTAATTATGCAACTGTGTACCCTTAACTAAACATTCGAGAAATGTATACTGTACAACTCTTGTTACTTTAACAGTAAAGGGAATCCTTAAATCTGTTTAAGAGAGAGAAATTGAAAATTTGAACTGGATTAAGCAGAAATACAGCGGCCTTCGCAATGATTGTTGCGAGTATGTTGTGAAGCCCATAGCTCTAACAAATATTCACGTCAGTTGTCCTAGTTTTACTTAACAGGATTTCGGCAGTTCGTGGTTATGGAAGCACTTTGTGTCTTATTTAACTCGCATTTAATGAACAACATTGAATTCAAAGGTGTAATTCTATGACGTGGCCTAGAATTTGTAATATTGATTTTTGAGTCAAATCAACATTCGGAAAATACTATTAGGATAAATTCAAGAAAGCTTTTCTAAGAGACTTCTGCATGTTATATCACTATATTGCCTTTTCAGTTGACATCCATAATATGCTAGACGTCTGGTCTGTTTTCTGTAGATCGATGATTCCTTTATAAGATTTAGGCATTTATCTGCACTTAGAAATGACACTGATTGTAAAGCTAGCACTTTGAATGCCTTTGTTACGATTTTTTTTTTTTTTAATTCCTCTGACGGTTTACATTCTGGTAGTTTTAAATTCATGTAAAGATTTAAATTTTTGTGAAAGACATGTCAATATTTTTATTTGCCTACGGAAAAGCATAGAATCGATCAAATGCAGAAATCAATTATCTTAGTAGGATAATGCAATTCGAACTGAAATTCTTTAATATTTGAATATTTCCAAAAATATTGAATTGACGAGTTCGTGCGTTCATTTAGGAAATTTTAAGAAATTGTTGAATCAAATGTTTCAACTATATTTTAACTATCAGGATAATGTATTACGCACCGGTTTCCTAGTGAGGCATATAGTCTGTGTATCCAAGTATTGAATATGCAGTTGACAGAATCAATTGTTTTTGTCAATAAGGAAAATCCGAGTTCCGTTGAAACTTGCAATTTGGTAGCAAGCGAACAGTACTGATGTTTAATTAATCGGTCCTGATTAATTCACGTCTGCAGAAATTCATTTTGATATAATTCTAGTACTTCTTTCACTGCAGCAGTGCTATAGTCACTTTCTTTAATGATTTTGATTAAAAATAGGCTTTCTTCGAATCCATTAGTGACTCCATCCTCCCCTCCTCGTCCTTACAATGCTTGTATGGAATAATGATTCCTATGACACGCAGGTTTCCAAGGATCCATTAGAATAATCTCTGTGCGAAGTATTTTGTTTCAGATGCATGAATAGTACCAAAAATGAGACAAGCGAATTGTACTGGGCGTCATATGTTATATTACAGAAAAAAAATAATGTGATTTCAAAACTAAAACTATTACGTCATCTACTTGGACACGCATGCGTAGTGTGCAGAACGTTTGAAATAATCCTAGATATTGTTGATTGCCCGCCTCTTTGCTATAAATTTGTATTAAATATTTGTAGAATGACTTAAGTAGTCTGTTTTGGCTTAATTACAATTCTTTTGAAAAAAAGATTGTCTTTCTTTGTTTCCGGACTTAAGTTACTCTTTTCTTACAGGAAAAGTTGACGAAAAAGCGTCTCAACTTCATGCAATCGCGTCACTTCGTGTGCTGCTCGACGCTACCAAAACAAACGGTGGCCATCCTACTGGACCAACTCAAGCTGTTACTTCGTTGAATGGAGGATGCTGCTCAGCCTGTCCCACGTGCCCAGCCTGTGTAGCATGTCCTTCATGTTCTCGACCTGTTGCAAAAACTGTATCTAGTGACACTACAATAACTAGTCTCAACAACGGAGTAGTGCCTCCAGATGCACCTGTAAGCTGGACAGAAGGAGAAAATACACACGGTTTGGATCCATTAACGAACTTCCAAAATCTTCAGGTGAGTACTCCTTGAGCATATTTCAGTACTCGACTTTAAATTGTCTAGTGTTTTTCCAATGAAGATATTGACTCTTCTCTTCCCGTTTTTTAGCCAGCACACTTAGCTGAAAGCAAGAGTATAACATCGTGTTCAAGTCAATACATTAAAATATTTTTGTTCATTTTTTACCAGAAGCATAAAGGGGGGTGAAAATTCTCGATGTGCAAATGACATTAATATTAACCTTCTTTTAGTTGATCTTAGTCCCAACTATGTAAGAAAACATTTTCCTTACTCTTAATATATACTTTTCCCCTATACTGATTATACTTTATCAAAATGAAACCTTTTACTCAAATAGTTATTTCTTTGTTACTTAAATTTCATTAGTCGTGTGATTTCTGATTTTTCTCTATGGAACAGCGCTGTGTACTTCGACTATTGTAACGAACCATTGCATGCATTTTGGCTTTCGCAGAACTCAAATATTTTAAAGAGATCTACAATACTCGATAGATACCTAAAAGTAATCTTCGAGGGAGTTTAAGAAAATTGTATATACACATCTTGCCCTTGAGATTTCCAGAGCATTTGATCGGATCTAGTATCGAGGCCTGTCAAGCAAATTACAATACCTTCCATCCTCTAACTGGATAGCCAGTTTTCTTTTTAGTCGTTCAACGAGAGTCATAATAGGTGGCTTTCTCTCTTTCAGCTTCTCCTCCAATGCACAGCGTTTTAAAGTTTTATTTTATTGCCTAATTCATTTTCTCGTATCCTGTAAAATTTGGGTTTTGCATTTGGATACTAGATAACATAAAACGTAATATTGTAAACATCTCAAGCTTCAAGATCTTATACAAGTGGTGTCAACACAGGAAACTTGTGCCATTGTTCAATGGGATGTGGAGAGTCACCATCAACGCTACAGTCCTATGCATTATCACGCAAAGAAATATAAATTCACCTTTCCCTTATCCTTCAGAATATACAAATCATTTGAGAGATCTCCCATCTCGGGGCTGATCTTCCAGTCTGTCCTGGAATAAACATCATCAATACTTTTTTTATTAAAATTTATGAAAACAAAGTAAACCGCATGTATAAGTGTTACAAAAAATACGTAAAATATTTTTATAACAGCTTTTTAAAATTAATACAATGGAGTGCGATGAATGAAGAGTTTGCTTTTTTTCGACTGATTGAATTTACCTGTTTGGTTTTTTGTTGTAGGTAGATCAATGGAGCTGACCGTTCTTTTCTATTCTAACCATACCCTTTCACATCGCGAAAACTAACCATGGAATAATTTGAACATAAGCAAGTATGTATCCAAATACGCCTGTTTCTGGGATTAAAAAATATTCAACGTTACTTGTACTGGCAAACATATTTTAACATTGAAATTCCTCACTGTTGTATTATCGCCTTACCATGAAGGATCTGTTTAAAAATGGTAAATATTTTGACCTTTCAGACTCGCCAAAACAGCTATTCGGTGGGATAATTTCAATTCTAAACATAACTAATCCCGAAACTTTGCTATTTGTGTAGATTATTTGTAGAAAACAATTCGAACTTAAAATGATTTGCAGATTAAACTTTTATTAAGAAAACAAACTTTCTCAATTTTCGCAATACCAAAAATTACTGCAACAAATGCACACGAATTTCAACTAAATACACCATCTTCAAACATTAGTATATTTTGTTAACGTACTCCTTAAAATATTGATTATAATTACTACCTTCTGATAATTTCACAATTTCTAAATACGAGTGTATTATTTTCGAGATCTTTTGTTACTGCCTCTCATGAACACGCTTAAAACGTTTGCACATTTATAAATGTGCATACATTTCATTTCCCCCGTCCATTCAAAGGACCTAGCGTTTCCTCCAGAAGAATCCGTATAGATATTCAAAATCAGCAACTCATCTAGCTGAAGTTGAACCTAAACAGGTTAACAATGATTTGTAGCCTAATAATATCAAGTACTTCTCCCCTTAGTCACAGGTTATACATAAATCTTTCGTGATCTTTACTTTCGGTCCCGAATATATATTCACGCACATCTTTACTGTCCTTCATAAAAAAAAAAAAACAATAGAAATCTACTCGCTCTCCTCTCTAACTGAAACTTCGCCAAAGGAAACCATCCTCTCTCTCTGTGTGTGTGTGTGTGTGTGCAGAACTACATGCAAAGTAATATCCTTGCCCAAGAAGCTCAAATTATACCACTAAATACTCGCGTCCAAAATCAATACTGGATGTTTCGGTCAACCCAAAGTGAAAAACGTAAATATGATGTAATTATTGACTTCACATACCAAACGACAACCACGACCCAATAAGAAATGTTATGTCTGTTTCTCTTTACTGTATTCATTATCACAACTCAACTGATGCACCTGATATTGTACAGCGAGCAGCTGTATGCACTTGCTCAGCACATGTACACGAAATGGAGGAAAAAAATCACATGAACAGTACCGAAACATTGTTCATAATTAACCTTTGAACTAATCTCTATCAACAAATGTGGGTCTGTGTCACTTACCCTAACATTTCATAACAATCTTCTGCTTTTTAATTTCATTACATCATTCCAGGTATATTTCCTTGTTTCCAACCACCCAAATATGTTCTGGTTCCAGTTCAGCATCATTTTCATATCAGGAAGAATGCATCTATCAATCTAGAAATGGATCGTATCGTAAAATATCCGATCTTTCTTCACTGCCTTGATTTTGTCTGTCAGAAATTATAAACACCAGCAGATTTAATATCTTGGCAGTGTGGAATTATTTTAAAAAATTTACAATAATCAAAACGATTCAAATTTAGTTTTTAAAAACTACACGAATTTACCTTATAAAAAAATCTTATTGCGATATTTTTTGCCTCTTTATTTTACTGGATAATAATTATTTCTCCCTCTGAAATGAGTATTTGAATATTTTCCCCTTAAGATAAGTCGTTCTTTGTATTTAGGAAAACAGATTCTGCATAAGTATTAAACTTGCACCACAAACTCATGGTAGACTCATGTCCTTCTAAAGAATACATCAAAAGGCGTTTTGTAGCTTGTCAAAATCTTAATTTATATACCGCCATCCTGTAAAATTAAAAAACAAAACTGTGGGTTCATATCTCGCTGCGTCATTGTAAGTTTGTGAATGTCTTAGGTGATTGAATTTCATATCCTTGAAGTGACTTGATAAAATTCCAGTTAATTTATTTTCTTGACTTAGTTTCTAGATTTACAATCGTTTCCGTCGGATTCACATACATAGATATAATTCGTCGAATTTGAGATTTATAACCTTAAAAAACAGTTTCGAATTATAAAAGAGAATGAAAGTGCTATAAAATGCATTAAAAATTCTAAACTCTTCTAAAATTAGAGCCGACGTCTTGGCAGATTGAAATTACTGCCCTAACCTTGAGAGTGTCAACATTTGAAATATGGAATTGTGGCAAAAGAATAGGAGTTAAAATGTACTGCTAGATAGGACAAAAAATGCTGAGGCGTTTAATTAATGAAACAGAAAAACTTGACGAAATAAATAGAAAAAAAATTGGCAGCGCAGTCCTCTTCTTTTTCTCTCCCTCTCTCTCCTCGTCGATTGTCTTACAATTACACAAAAACGTTTGTGTAAATTTTTTACACAAATGTTTCAGTTGTCTATCTAGCAACGTTTCTTCTCCATGATGCTAGGCCTTCAGAAAAGACCTAGGTTCGATTCTAGTTACTAACTAGAGCACCTCTTTTCCGCTGTCTCTGAGTTATTTCGATTTTCGAATAACTATAACTGTGTTATGGGTTATTCCGAAAACTAGCTTTAAACTCAGCACATAAGACAAAATTGATCGTAAAAGTCGGGCTATTTCAGATAACAGTTGGAATTTAAGATCACAAGATGACGTCGTTTGACTTCCATACTCTCTCGCTCTAGTTTTTAAATCTTTGCTAGCTCAGATTACATAAGGTTGGAATCCCGCAGCCTCCTGATTTCCAAATGTTGTCTAAAGAGCCTGTCTACTCTCTTTAGAGAATAAAGCGCGTTATGGGATTCGTTTCTTTTGGATACTTTATAAGAGATGTAATTTAAAAAAAATGCACAATATTTGTGAAAATGAGCCAATCATGAATTTGAGAATTCTCTGTTTCGAGAGACGTACATTACAAAGTAATTTGCTTGGAACAACTTACTTCGGCTTGAGCTTTAATGCCGAAACCCAGATGAATGTCAAATATTCTGCAAAAATCGTGACCCACACGCATCTTAAGGTGGCCGAATTAGATTGTATAGAAGTATACTAAAGTAACTAAGGCAGTGAAGTAAGTGCATTGCTTTACATGTGTTCTGGTCGATTTTCTGTTTTGTAGATGGAAAACGAGTTTCCGAGAATGTAATCTCTGTCATTTCCGTATGAATCGCCCGCTGACTCACTTTCAGATAACAGTAAACAGTTCTTACGCGAGATTCGAACTCCGGACTCCCCCCAATCCAAGGACGTAGTCGATAGAGTGAGTTACAGTGGATGGACATCTCGTAGTTAAGTCAGTATGTCAACAGAAAATACCTCCACAATTACTGCTGTTTATCGGTTCTTTTGAGCTAAGATTATTTGTGTTGTCATATGATTGCTAGATAGCTACCTTGAATTACTGAAGTTGATAAATAAAATTTTGTAGACAATCATTTTCTCCTTTGGAGGGAAAAAAGGTTCAGACACTTGTCTTTATAATACTGGCTCAAGCCCCAGTTGGTTCACCAATCAGATAACCATCGAAATATGCCTAATAGAAATGAAAATTTCTGACAGGCGAGTCTACATATTGTGACACACCGCGAGTACTCTTGATTTTACACTGGCTTAGGCAGTGAGATATTGCGAGTGTTGCCTGTAGCAACATTGTGGTGCAGTTTGAATTTTTCGTTTTAAAAATGTCACCGGCAACCGTTAAGTTTATATTTACATTGGCGAATGACATCTGCAGTTGCTGTATTCTCAGTGTGTGCGAAAACGTTACTATCAAGAATGTTTGATTTAAAATTTTTGTTTCTTTCAGGAAATATCATTGGTGACCAGTGCATTTTCTTAAGACTGGTATCAGTAATAAGATTTGATTCCGTTTGGAATCTGAAGTTTTGATGTCCCAAAAATTAAATGTATATAATTCTGAATCATGAAGAAATAAAGAAATTAATGCCCACACAAAGCTAAGGTGAACAGTCTTCACTATAAATTTAAATGCTAAAAGATTCTTTCTCATTTTTAAGAGCGAATCATTTGTAACTTCAATCTTTATTACTTAGGGCAGGGGTCTTCAACGCATGACCCGTGGAGCTCTTTGCTGTAGCCCGCCGGCCATTTTGAAAAAATAACTACTTAACATTAAAACACGATTAAATAAAAAATTATTTCAATTATGCCCGCGGGCCACTAAGCTATACTGCGGTATTTAGAATTGTAAGATGCTTTCCAGATTCACAAGGAACGCTGGGCATTTGATGCTTTACATAAAATCGTATAAAAATAAATATTAAATAGACATGCTTCTTCAGCCATCTACCAGCGCCAAGCGGTACTTAAGTACTAGTACTAAGGTCGCAGGCTGAGTAGTAGTTCGTTCGAGTGCGCTGTCTAGTCTAGCCTTCCAGATGCATCTCGAAGGTTCTCGATACTTATTTATTTTCATATAAATACAAGGTGGTCTCACCAAAGTCAGTCGTAAATAGTGTGATATTCGTGTATCAGCGATAACCTATTGTGGTTTTATACTTTTTCGTTAGTGTGAGACATATTCAGTGGATAATAACCGTTACACGGCTATTTTGGATCATATTTTGGGTTCACCTTCCATCATTGTGGCGTCTACGAGTAAAAAGCGTAAATCAAGTGATTCTTGTCGAGTTTTTAATGAAAAGTGGACCAATTTGTACTTTTTTTTGTGCCGATGGACGATAACCCAGTGTGTTTAATCTGTCGTGAGTCGGTATCAAAAGAATACAATATAAAACGACACTATGAAACAAAACATGCGTCTAATTTCGATCACCTTCAAGGGCAGCTTCATGTGGACAAAGTGAACCGTCTCTGCATTGATTTAAAATGCCAGCAGGGTACGTTTTAAAGGGTAGAGGGAAAAGAGCGTCAAAGTAAGTTATGTAATAGCTGAAAAAATTGCTAAAAAATCAAAAGCCTTCTTGGACAGCGAGTTTGTGAAAGAGTTTTTGTCTCATCGTTGCTGTGTATATTATGCCCAAATAATAAGGAAGTGTTTAAAAAACCGAGTTCGTCTGGAGTAACTGTAGCACGACGTGTCGAAGAACTTGCCGACATTGAAGGAACTTTAAAAAAAAACGGTCGTCTGAATTTAAGTCATATTCATTTGCTTTAGATGAGAGCACAGATGTGAAGGATACAGCACAACTGGCTATCTTTGTCCGTGGCATTGATCAACAGTTCAATGTGACCAGTGCTGTAACGAGGGCGTGGTGAAAGAGGCGTCCTCCACGGGTGCAACTAAGTTTTGGGCGCGTAATTTCGGCAAAATGCCGATTTAGACACGCACATTCTGCAACACACTGCAACTCATTTTGATGGGGTTAATAGTAAGTATTTAACATATTGCATTTAGTAAAATTTAACTTGTTATATTTAAATTTTTCAAAATTTGTCATTTTTGGGTTAGGGAGGCGCAAGTTAGAAACTTGAGTTGGGGGGGGGGGAGTTAGAAACTTGGGTTGGGTTGGGTTGGGGGAGGGGGAAGTTAAACACTTGCCACAGGTGCTTCATACCCTAGTTACTGTACTGAATGTGACAGAACTGCTAGCTCTCGTACGATGGTGTGATGGTGCCCCTGCTATGGTGGGAAAGAACAAAGGGTTTGTTGCGCTGCTACGGAAAGAACCGGAACTAGAAGGAAAAGATTTCGTCCATTACCACTGTTTAATCCTCCAGGAAAATTTGTGCGCGAAAACTATTGGATTTGAGAATGTCATGAAAGTTACTGTCGTCAACATTATTAGGGCAAGAGGATTGAATCATCGTCAATTCCAATAGTTTTTGACCGAAGAGTGCGAAGCGGATCACGGCGATGTGGTTTATTATGGTGATGTGCGTTGGTTGAGCAGATGGAAGGTTCTTAAGTCTTTGACTTAAGGAGCGATATGCAGCAGTTAATGCATACCAAAGGGAATCCGATTGCGGAATTTAACGATCCGAAGTGAATGACAGACTTTGCCTTTGTGACCGACATCTCGTTGCATATGAATGACCTAAATACGCGGCTACAATCGAAAGATCAACTGGTGCACACTCTGTTTGATCACATCAAAGCTTTTGTGGCCAAGCTCAAACTTTGGGAGGCACAACTCGCAAAAAAGGCTTAACTCATTTTCAGCTTCTCGCCGAGTCCAAGTGTTCGTCTCTTGATGAATACGCTACAAAATTTGTCGTGTTGTGAAGTAAGTTCGAAGAGAGATTTAGTGATTTTCGTAACCAACTGCTTCTTGAGATTTATTTTCAATGCCATTCACTGTAAATGCTGCCGAAATGCCAGGCTCAGTACAAATGAAGCTGCTTGAACTCCAAAACAACTCTGCTTTGAGAGAAAAATTATTCAATGTGCCCTTGCTTACATTTTACAAAGACTACATTTCTGAGAAGGCATTCCCTAATCTTCGCCGGCATACTTTGAAGATGTGCACTTTGTTAGGAAGCAGATACTTGTGTGAGCAGTTCTTCTCTAGAATGAAGCATGTGAAGTCCAAGACAAGAACTCAGATTACGGACCAACATCTCGAGAATACTCTGCGCATAGCGACTTCCAACACTGATGCTAACATCAACAAGTTGCCCATTGACATTGTAAAAAAATGAATGTTTTCTTCATTAAATTATCTTTTTTTCAAGTATTGATTGTATTTACTTATCATGAACCCGACTCCTACTTACGCTCTTAAAGCTCAGTTTGTTTATTTTTATAAGATTTTATGTAAAGAATCAAATGCACAGCGTTCCTTGTGAATCTGGAAAGCATCTTACAATTCTAAATACCGCAGTATAGCTTAGTGGCCCGCGGGCTTCATTGAAATTTTTAATGCGGCCCGCACTGTCTGAAAAGTTGAACATTACATCTGACCTATTTTGATGATTTACTAAAAAGTAGTGGTGATTTAAACATACTTTGGCTTTTTTATTCATCCAGTTTTCCTTGAAATGTATTAATTTTAAGCCTCTTCATATCGTAGGCCAGGGGGGGGGGATATAACTTTAATTTAAGCCGAAGATTTAACTGGCAGTAGTACCTACATATCCTATTGTCAAAATATCTAGATAAGAAATATCAAAATAAATACGATAATATATTGCTATCGTTCATCTGCGCTATTGTGTTTTCTCCTTAGAAGCAAAGTTGACAAATGATATAACGTATACCCATTTGTTTGTTCCTTGTACTTAAGTATAATAAGCTATACTTTTTATTAAGTATAACAGAACTAATAGAACAAGTTTTAAAATTTTAGATTTCAAACCTTTACAAAAAAATTACTTCACAAATACTCAGCACTTTTAACAAGTAGATAGGCTAACACTAATCAGCTATCACTACTGTAGATAGTAGTTGTATAACGAATATTTGATGGAACGAGTTTATCTGTTGATAAGTAGTCTGTAACAAACTTGAAATGCAACATTTGCGATATAAGTATCTCGACATTTTCATAGATGAATTATTTGATTCGATCCAGTTCGAAAATAATCAATTGTATTTATTTTGCACCATTACTGACGAATCTTTGGGACATTGCAAGAGAGTTCAATGTAATATTACTATTCTATTTATTGAAATATTTTATTGAATTTTAGATAAGGTGGACATTCGCTTTTAAAGCTAAATGTTGCTTATAATAAAGTGTAGAATAATTCACTACTTGCATAAGCCTTACACGAATTCATAAGTCACACTATACTCATTCGAAGGTCTCTAGAACTCGCATTTCCCGAATTCGAGGGACTTGCATATGAACATAGAAACGGATGCCATCCTCGGCATATTCTGTTAAGAGCTTTCCCTCCAATAAAGAACCGAGTTGAATAATGGCAATTGCCAAGATAAAATATTGACACAAATCCTTACCGTACGTTGTTGAATAATATTGTTGCCCGGATGAAACCTATAACCCAGGATAGCACAATACAACATCATTCTCCCCTGTGGAGATTCCCGCCCTCTCGAAAGGTAATTCCATGGAAAGTTATTATGATTATAACATACTTTCGTTCTCTAAGACGCCTCTTCTAATGATAATCGCCACGTGCTGCCACTAGAATGGGCGGAGAACGTTGATGTAATTACTTTTCCCGTGAGGCTTACCGAATAATTTTCCTTCACTGCAGAATAATATTCGAGACTGTTTCACAGACCTCTTGCAGTGTTTGTCGTGAATTGCTAAAAGCAAATTTTTGTGCTCAGTAGATTTTCGTTAGAAAACTCATCACGCCAAACAGCAACTATTACAGCGAGCTGCGAAATTAAAGGGGAAAATACATCGACATTTTCTCACGAAGCCTGTATTTTCGTGTGCGCTCAACATACACACTGAAAGTGAGGTATTTTCTACTGCCTAAGTAAACAAGTACCGAAGGAAATAATTTTCAAATGGCCGAGAAATGCTACTGGGAATTTAATTAGCAGACGATTTGCGTTAGATAACAATTCAAATGATTAACACTTGGGGCGCCATTGGCGCTTTCACAAAAATTAATCAACATAATTATCGGATATTGCCTTTATTTTGTTATATAACATGAATAGGTGAGTTTCTAAACAGATTTGGCATAGCAGGGATTGTTGCTATTACTCTAAATGAATTGTTTATTTTTGTTCCATCATGATAAAAGATTTTAAGATACTCAAGTAGATAAAAATAAATGATTCATTAATCACTTGCCTTTTTAGCCCTTTTATTTCGGAAATTAAGAACAGACCAACCTGAGAAATGTCAGCAGTCTATTCTTCTAATATCTATTTTGGTAACGTAAATGATTTGATATTTTAAAAATCTATCACTATAGTCGAGTTTTTCTTGGGAGAAAAAAAAAAAAGCAATTCAGTGAATTAAAGTTGAATTCTAAATCAAAACTAAAAACGTAGATTTAACTTTAATGTTACAAAATTTACAAATATATGCGGAAACATTTCACATGGAGGCTATTTTAGCCTTTTTTTATGAAGGCCATTTTGGAATATCTTTCAGCGATTTGCGTGTACCTAACTCTAAATTATATAAGATATACAGACTTCTGAGATCACCTCTGATTTCTTTCTAGTCTGTGTCGTTTAATTCGTTGGCAAATGGTGTGCCAGCGGATCTTCCCGATGGTCTAGTGGGAAGAGGGAGACAGGAGAATACCCTCAACTCTGGTGACAATTCCCTTCCAAAAAATACCAGCAATATCAGCACTATTCTGGCAGAAAGTAGCACACAGAATCCCACCTCAGGCCAACCATTAACGACTGCTGTAAGTACTTGGAGTTCTATTTTTTTTTTCCTCTTTCTTTTCTCTCTATGTGTGTGTTTGTCTGTCTGTCCTTGGTGGTGGTAAATTAAAATGGCAAAAATAACAATTTAAAGAAGAAAAAACTAGAGAAGTGAAATCACGTTACGTTGGACGAAGACAAAAACATCCAGTTTAGTGTACATTTTCCGATTAAACTGAAATATGCATTATATAATCAACAAGAACGAATGATTATTAGAACATACTCAATTTACAGAGGAAACATATACTGTTGTTGGTGGTGGTGGGCAGTAGTGACGTTGATAGTAGTGTAGTTGGAGAAACGTAGTATGGAGAAACGATGAGGTATATATAGGGTAAAGCGCCCTCCCGCGATGATTCCACGAAGTTGTCATGTAATAATATCCTACTTACTATTCAGTAAGTTGTGAAGAATACCTCATTGGAGACAAAGGAAAATAATTTTTATCTTTTTAAAACGAATAACTGTAGTTATTGAATCATGGGTTTCTCTGATTCAAAATACGTCTCAATGTTTGGAAGAAATCGTTTAAACATTTTGAAATTAATTGTCACTCGCATGATTTTGAACATGATGAATCACCATATCACACTTAGATAAAATAACTGGCCTTCATCAAAAAAAAAAAATTCAAATAGATCCTTGAAGAAATATCCATCGCGCCCTTTATATCGAACAAAGTTGACGCAGATATTGTTAATATACATAAGGAAATGTGGCTATCGAATATTTAATCACTGAAAAGATTCTAAAAGTTGAATACTGATAGACAAATGTGAATGTTAAAGGTGAGTGCAGGAGTGTTTAATCATTTTGATCTTAAAGAGCATCTAGAGGACTATTTCGAAAGACCAATTGGCTGTGTTTGCTTTGTTTGAAAACAAAAGTGTTAGTCAGTTAGGCTTATAAGTAAGTACTTGATGGACAATAATCGTCAATAAGAAATGAAACGAAAGAATATCCAATAAAAATGACCAAAATATCTCACTGAACAATGCAAGTGCTCGAATCTTTACGGAATGGTAGGACTATTTCCATTTTCTTCTTTCGTTTTGGCACTGCTCTAATATGCATGCGCTTCTATGTGATGTTTCCTATTTGACTTTTCAATATCTCTTTTATGACTTCTTATATTGCTTTTAAGTATGAGAACTTTCTGCCCATATTTTTCTTACATCCCACTACGTTATTTTTTTATATTGCCACCACTGATTGATGGCATGAACAAATGGTATTTAAGTTTGTAATTTACTAATTTCAGTTATTTTCATCATTCCATGTACCTGTAGCCACAGCAACCTCCGCCTCCTCCAGAAATGCCTGACGAAGATGTAGAACCTCTAGATATGTCTTGGCCTGATACACCCAGGAAGAGACTCAGTTATATTCTGGTAGCACCCATAGTCTTCCCATTATGGATTACGCTTCCCGATGTACGAAGGCCTGTAAGTAGATGATTACTTAGTTATTAGGTTACTGTGGAAAGACTTGAGCATTTTTTCTTGAAGTAGTAATTCCATTGCTTGGTAAACAAATTTGTTCTCACTACTGAAGTTGACGGATTCTTTGAGATAACAAACCTGGACTTAGTGCAAGCGATATAAAAAAAATACTTTGCTTACTTTAACAGTAACGTTAAAGAGTTGTAGTAAATGGTTGGGTAGATTAATGGGAGTTCCTTTGAACACTGAGACAAGAAAAGGGTACCATAAATAGTATACAATAAAAAACGCATGCTTTATCACATGTAAATGACAAACGCAGTAATACCTAAATTTCAACGAAAATTTCTAATGAGCGTCTATTGAATGTTTGTCGACCTGAGGTGGATGCTATATTTTTGTAACGAGAATCTTTCAGACACTAACGAAATCAAACATTAAATACGCATTGGAAAAATGCAAGACTCCTGCGGTAAAATATACCCACAGAACCTTGCATATCCACTTCACCAACATCTGTGGCCTCACCTCTAACCTTATTAATGTCCATTACCATCTTCATTCTACCAAACCCCACCTACATATTTGGCAGAAACCTAAATCTCACCTCCCCCAGCACTATTCATCTCGGCCTTTCAAACTACACGCTCTTTAACTCCTTTCTACCCAAGGGTGGTGTCTGGAGATGCATCCGTTCTGACATACCTTGCCAGAGAGCACCCAACCTAGAATCTCCCAACTTTGACCTTCTTTGGTTGAAAATATCCCTTCCCCACTCAGTTCAAATTCATTTGCTGTCTCTATGTTTCCCATAAAACCACCAACCACTCTGAGCGCTTTAGTTTCCTCTCCTTAGAAATTGATTTTCTCCAGTCCCACTTTCTCAACAGTGAAATCATCCTACAGGAGATTTTAATGTCCACAACGCCTCTTGGCTTTCCTCCTCCAGTTCTGTACAGATCTTGCACACAGAGATGCTGAAACATCACTAACAATCTTACACAAATTGTTCACATGCCATCCAGAATACCAGATTACCCGAACCACTCTGCAAACACCTAAATCTCTTCTCACCAACTTTCTTTCAAATACACAGTGAATGTAGTGCCCCCCAGGTAATTCCGACCATAATCTAGTATTTATCTCCGCCCCCCGTGCAACAATGCTTACATAGCCACTCCCACACGAGTAGTTATAACAGTGCCAAGCTGGACAGCCTCTAGGACTTTTATGCTTCATTCCCATGGTTGGGCTGTTGCTTCGAGCCTTCCAACCCAAACATATGCACCGCACGTATCACCATATTGATCCTCACTAGCTTGAAAACATGTTCCCCACACTACCTTTAACTGCTGTTCCCTAAATTAGTTCTTCTTCCTGGTTCTCCAAACGATGTATCAAGACTGTACAAATGAAAAATCAAACATACCACAACGCGTACCTCAAGAACTCCATCCTCCTTTAGTGCTTATAATCATGCCCGAAATAGATGCATGAAAATAATCAATGCTTCGGAAACAGAATTCGAAAGAGCAAAAAGCAGGAAACTTGCAGCCGAGTATTTTGGTCTCTTGTCAAAGTAATTGGTCGTAACTTCTGCCCAAGAAGTTAGGCACACTGTGTGATGGTAGATCGTTCCTTATTCTTTAACCATTCAACTAATGCTGGGGTCCCACAAGGTTCACTTCTCTCAGAAATCCTCTTCCTTCTATATATATCAATGACCTACTTCAGTTGTCCTGAAATCCTGTACAAAGTTTTGAAGATGACAGCACATTGCACTCCTCCCTTTCATTTGATAAACTTCGCTCTACACAACTCACCTCAACCTACAGAATATCGTCCACTGCTGCCTCAGTTCTGATCTCCAAGCCATCCTTCAATGGGGTTGCGATAAACTCATCAATTTCAATGCAAGCAAAACCCAGTTCAGCCTTATTTCTTACAAAAAATAATCATTTTCTTCCAGTATTATTTTTGACAACTCTCAAATTCTCAGACATTTGAGATTTCTCTTCTTGGAGTCACCCTGACATCAAGCCTCTCCTGGCATAAACACATCACGACCATTAAATCCACAGCTTCCAAATAACTAGAATTTCTCTTTTACTTAAGATGGTCTTCAACCCTGAACAGCTGTTAACTTTATACAAATCGCAAATTCGCCAAGCTATCGAATACAGCTCTCACATTTTTAGTGGGCCCCTAAGAGCTGCCCTCAAAATGCTTGACTCAATACAGAAGAGAGCAATTAGATCGATTAATAACCCATCTCTTACCAACTCACTCCTCACACCTTTGCACAGACCTTTGTTTTCTGCATTATATATTCTATGAATATTTTCTTGGCAAATGTTCATCTGAAATAGCATCAATAATTCCCCCACTCAGTACGAAGTTTGTTGGAACACGTGCAGCTGCTACCGAACAACCCTTCACAGTACACCTTGAACCCACAGAACAAGTTTCTTTTCCTCTTCCTTTGAATTGTGGAACAGTCTTCCCACTGATGTTTCCCAAGGAATACAATATACATTACTTTTAAATCAAATGAAACAAATTCCTCCTTTCCCAATCCACTACCCATATACAGTAATAATATGCTATAGGTTGATCCAACCAACCTCGTGTATTGGGGCCCAACATTAAAAAAAAAGGTCATGTCGCAAACTGTTTGTGTCGAATTAAAAATCAATGGCGATCCTTTTCGTAAGAGGGGATATTCCACTCCCTTTTTGTGCAAATAACGTTCCACCAACTAGTGCTGAATTCTCGGAGGACTACGCTGTTCTTCACCCAGCCCATTTGGAGTCGGTAATTGTTTCCATATAATCAAGTAAAGAAGCTCTATTTCCATATTAAAAGGTCCTTCCCTGTTGAGTTTTTTCATGTTGTTTTCTGGAATAAACATCGACTTGGAACTGACGTTTTTCCAGCCTCAAAGCATTATCAAAGTCATTTAATATATATATATATATATATATACACACACACACACACACACACACACACACACACACACACACACACACACTCAGAAAAAACAGAATGAAATAACTTCGAAAACAAAGACAATCGCATCCAAAGGCAATATGCTATTTCTTGGTTGATCTTAGTGATAATACTCTAAGGTGACAAACCACTTAAAAAGAACTTGTCTCCCAAACAGGCAGGGCTCACGCCTATAACAACCTAATTAGAATAGTACCAAACTATGAACAAAGTTTTCACCTTTTTGTGGCAAACCGTGGATTCCATGGTCATCTCTTCCCTGTAAACTGCACTATTACAGTTTACACTGTCAGTGCAGGACCAGTATTTCAGACTGACGACATTGGAGGACTACTTTGGTTCGAAAAAAATGACATCGCTATGTACGAGCGCAACCTGAAAGCGAAATAACGCAGCTTGCCTTGAAAAGAGGTACTTTATCCTGTGGAAGAAAGCTACTTCCCAATACACAAATCCCAATTTAAATCCCAGAGACCGTTGGAAGTGGCTCATGTTCTACAGATCCCAGTTAACTGCAACAGACCTGATGCACTCTTGTAAATCCCGGCGCACTGCCTTACTTTCCTGTCATCGTTGAGTGTATTTGTGAAGTGCATTTGATAATACTGGATGCGAAACGGCGGTGTGTACATATTAAATTTAGTTAGTATTTTTTTGTTGTTGTTGTTCCATGAAACTTCTACATGAATATAATCAAATACTTTCGTTTAGTGTTGACTGGTGTATGCCATACTTTCCCGAAATTTTCCACTAAATTCCCTCAAAAAAAATAAAAATAAATAAAAAGAAAGCGCAGATCATGGCTTTTTCTCCAATAGTCTGTTAATTTTTTTGGTTACATAATTGCCTATTAGCGTTAAGAGGTTTCATTTTTAGTAATAAAATTTACTAATTTTTTTTATTTTTTTTTATAGCCGTGATAGTGTTATTAGCATTTGTTACGTCACTTCTATAAATTTTATTAGACCTTTATCATATTGCTTAAAAATCCTGCATTTCTTTTTTTTTTTTTTTTTCCGCTAGGAAAAAGAGAAGTGGTTTGCCATTTCCTTTCTAGGTAGCATCATATGGATTGCCATTTTTTCGTATCTGATGGTTTGGTGGGCTTCCATGGTGGGAGATACAATTGGAATACCAAATGAGGTGAGTATGCGTAAATCTAATACCCACAAGGACGTTAATACATCCTTGTGAGTATTAGAATAATTCAACTTATAGTTCCTTAGGTCCTCAACTGAATTTCCAACGCGGTCTCTTTTCAATTGAAGTACGAACGTTGTGATTGTGATACGAGATTCGTATTTCACCCAATAAATTTGTCGTCATTGATTTTCAATCCAACATATGTTAAATTAAACAGTGAAAAGAGCTTAAAAATTGAAATGAAATTGGAAATATATTTGTATTAATAAACATCAGATTCTATAACGTGTGTAAATGATACTGTAAATATATAAAACGTTAATTCGCGTAAACACGTGATGTATCCGTTTCCTCACTGAGAGGAAATCCTCACGTCACTCCCACACGTCTTTTCCTTTACGAGCTAAGCTTAAAACGTAAGGTTACCTTGAATGCTAAGCGATTAACATTCATGTCGAGTATGCTCTACTGTTTATTGTCACATGTATAAATGTTTCTAGATTGATTATTTTTCATTAACAGTTCGCTGAATAGACATTTACGTCATTGAAGAAAAGGCTTATTAATCATAACGTAATAACAAGAAATAATAAAAACGAAACTGACAGACCACTCCATCTAACGGCAATTCCAAGAAATACAATTGACTCGCATAAGGTAATAATCCAACATGAAACCTTTCCACACTAGATTTATTCTAATTTATCCATCTATCTTTTAACTTATTTTTTTCCCTCCTTAACAGCATTCTGCATAAGCTATTTTAGTCAATTTAGTTTCAAAAAGAATTTAGTATATAGTAGATTTTTCCGCTATTTCTTTACAAATATACAAATGCATTCTCATCGATTCTTTAGTACTCACTAACTCACTGGCGTCGGAATTTGTTCGTCTAGAAAAAAAAAAAAAAATAAGCTGTTAGTCTTAAATTGATAATTTCATTTATTTCGGATTTAAATTATTCACAATATATTTGATTTTCACAGGAAATAACAGATAACCAAGGTTTTCTCTCCCTATTTTATTACATTTATAGGTTATGGGGTTGACGTTTCTAGCGGCAGGCACAAGCATACCCGATCTCATTACTAGTGTTCTTGTAGCCAGGAAAGGATTTGGAGACATGGCTGTATCCAGTTCTGTGGGAAGCAATCTCTTTGATGTGACTGTGGGGTAAGTTTAGTTCCTGGTTTATTTTTTTAATTTCTAATATTCCAAATCACCTAATGCGGTATAGCACTACCATAGAGAATTGTCACCTCTGACATGAGGTTGAAAATAGTAGATTGCGTTTCAGAAACTTTTGCAATTTTCACCAGTTTTCATAATTATTTCAATGTTAATATTCCATCTGTACATTAAGATGTAGTACGAAATCTTTTCACTTATTTTTTAGAATTGACTGAGCGTATTTTATATAAATTAATCATCTGGGAGGATCGCTCATACCCTTGTAATAGAAAAAGGTCATGTCCTTGGAGGACACAAAAATATTGCCCATAACGGATCGTGGTTTCAAGTATATCAATTATTGGGAATATAGATATTTTCCTTGAATATGATTATTATAACAGTGATGAGGATTTTCTCTCCTGAAATTTATCGATGGTTAAATGGATTTCCATCTGATAAAATTGGTCCTAAAAAGTATTTGCTGCCATACTGCAGTCGTTGTAATAAATCTGCACGGGTGTACTTGAGTTATCGAGGATAATATGCAGAATAATATTCATGTACAACTTCCGAGAATTTCACTGTTATCACCAGTAACGTTACTGAAACTGTACTTTATCATGAAGTGGCTTGGCGAAGTCCAAAACTGCCTTTATAGTGCTCCATGAATGTTATTCTTACACATGATTCTAACAGTCGTTAAGAAATTCGCATCGTTGGACCACAATTTTAACACGAAAACCATATAAGAAATTGTAAATGACATTAGCAATATGGGATTTCTGGCATTACATCGGTACAAAGTGTACCGACCTTACAATCACAAAGCTTACTGACAATGGAATTTCAACTCATAAATGAATTGTAAATAAACAAAGAATTCATATAATTGTTTCGGTAATCCGTTCACCTCCCGAGGTAAGCTGCAATATAAATTTGTCCAGTGCCTATAGCTTTTATTGATTCGATATCTTCAAATTTCGTTTCGTTTAGATGAATCTTCAACTTTGGAAACAAGTATTCGCAGAGCCACCTAATGTGGAAAATCAGGTGGGAAATGCTGTCAGGCTTGAGTTCAAACTACTGAACAGACAAGATAGAATGAATAATCAATCTAATGCAGTCAGAACAGTTCTGTTCTGATCGAATTTCAACACAATAATAGAATGTTGCTCATTAACTTTTTCTCCAGCTAGGGCATGTTCATTTCACACATTCTCAAATGCACATCATCTTGGTATCTGAGCAAACTCGAAATTCACCAAAAGGGGCATTCCATGGCCAGTCATCGAATATTTCCCGAATGACAGTGTTTTGTAAATATCCATTACTCTTATGAAGTTACGCAAAATATCTCTGTCTAAAGCTGATATGTTCGAATACACTGAAAATGGAAACAAAAATGCCAAAGCATGACTAAATCATTGCAAGGAGATGTAATTACGAAATTGGTACAAAACCATGTGATCATTATAATGATTTATACATTTCTTTAGTCAGATTTATTCCACTGCTGGATATAGGCCTTCCCCTTAACTTTCCAGTTCTATCTTTAGCCATTGTCCACGGTCCACCATCTCATATCAAAGCTTTGTAGATTATCACTCCATCTTGTTCTTATTCATATATTATACAGCTGTAAATTCCATAATTCTCTCCCTAATCGATTCAGAATTACAGCACCAGTTTTTGTGGATCCAAACTTGTACATAGCTAAGATTCTTAATTTTAAAATTACATAATTTATTGAATGAGAATGTGTTAACTGGGATTATTTGCTTTAGATTCAGAACTCCAACTGGTCGAGATCAACTGGTAAATACTAGAATCGTGGAGAGAGAAATGTGAGAATTGGTGAAAGGCTTCAATGTGGCAATGAAAATTATTTTATAAAAATTATTCGGCAAAGTTTTGTTAAAATATTTGGGTTGGAAATCATTATCTGTGATTTCCATGTCGATCTCAAGTTCCAAGCATTAGTCACTGTGGTATTCTGGGTTTTCTACTTGGTGTCTGAGTTTACAACTGGTTTCACTGGAAACATATGGGCTCATTGAGTAGCGGTTGCCATTGTAGTGCGAAATATTAGACTAATGCACAAACGTTCATATTTCTGTAAGTTATCACTTTAAAGTTTCAAAAGGGCAACTTCTTTCTTTACTATTGCTCGTAGTACTGGAACGTTCGAGAAATAAGTGGGACGAAATCAAATATTACTCTTTGGCACGTATCATAGCATTTCGTCTACGTGGTTATTGTTTTACGTCTGTCGGTATTTGTGGGAAATTTAGCATTCTTCACGAAGGACTAGATACTGCGCTTCAGGGACAGTTCCTCGTGTTATCCCACTTCATTCCTCAAGGATTCAGGGTTTAGATCGGACTCTGAGCTAGTCAGTACCTTAGTTCGTTTTCCTCAAACTAACCCTAATAGACTTTGCTGGGATATTCGCATGCTGGAACAGGTATCACCCTGCATCTAGAATTATTTGGGTAGCTGAAAACTTGAAACTCAGAAGTACACAACTCTGTTCACTAGTATCGATTAAAAAAAACAAACAAAAACGTGGATTAATTCCTTTTCACGATGAAAACAGACTAGCGAAAGATCAGTCAAGAGACTAATCCACTTCTATTCGGAATCCAGCATTCTTGTTTTAAGGAGTTACTTGTGATTACGGCAGAAACAACTGATGCTATGAAGTCATTATGTCTGAAAATTGCATGTGTTCTGACCGGTTACAAGATTTCAGAAGGAAAAAAATCTTGCCACCGCGTGTAGTTTAAGAAGTACCGTAGTCATCTCTGAATATGAACTGTGGGTAGCTCAAGTTTTTAAAGTCCGCTTAGCTTGCTTTATAATTGAAACTGCTATTAAGTGACATGTTCCTTGCATGCTTGTTTTCCTAGCATTTAAGGCTTTTGTAGTATTTGAGTAGCCTCTGTTTACATTGTAAGTGCTTCTTCGAAAATGTTGCAGTGCTTTGGCATGTATAGTGTAGATAGATATGAATTATTTAAAATATAATCCTTTCATTATTTAAATAATATGCAAAATCTTGTTGTCATTTTATTCCTAATTTTGTCTTTCTGAAAATTTGTGCGTTGATATGGCCTTATTTCATTTACAATAACTTTTCTTGCAGTCTTCCTTTACCATGGCTGCTATCGAGTCTTATTTTTGGACCCGTTAAAGTGAGCAGTGCTGGCATGGCATGTTCCATCTTCATCCTCTTCCTGATGTTGATTTTCGTGATAGTCTCCATAGCACTTTTCAAATGGAAAATGAACGTAGGACTGGCAGTGGTGATGCTATTCCTGTACTTTGTGTTTGTAGCGGTGAGTTTATTGCTGGAGTACAACGTTATCAGCTGTACAAACATCTTGAAAGTCTTTGTGGGCAACTGAAGCCATAATGTTTCCAATACTTCTTGGTGCAACGATTTTTTTTTTCTCTTCACAAGATATAAATCCTTCATCTGTAGATTATCAAGAAGTCGATAGGAGAGGCAGAAGTTGTACCAAAGACTTGAACAAAAACTAACAATAGAGGCTTAAAGCTAAAAAAAATCAGCAGCATGGGAAGAAACGTGTAAATAGGATCGAAGAAATTATATTTATATGTGGAAAACGAAAGAAACAATCAACGAAGTAAAAGAAACCAGATGTTATATTTTAGTGAAGGAATATCGTTCGAGGTAAAGACGGGTCCATGAAATATATTGTAAAGTCAAATGGTTGCTTGTTAATTCTAATGAGGTTGTATATTGAGAGATATTTCTAATGAATGCACCAATGTTTATTTTAAGCATAAATCAATGTTGGCATACAGGTAAAATTATCAAAATTGTGTCAAAAAAATGTTCTACCCATCTTTAATATTATGTTGCAGAATTGACTAAGTATATAAACGTTACTTTACCACCTAACTTGTTTTTTCCCTTTCTGGCTAATACAATTCAAACAATGTTTGGTTACATTGATTCTTCCAAAAAAAAAGTTATCACTTAAATCTATTAGTTTCCTGTTACCTTCCTGGAGACTATATTTTCCGTCCATACATTTTTATAAAATATGCACTTGTTTCTTTATTGTTATTAAACCACCTTTACTGGTTTGAATTTGCAGCGTCAAGATCATTTCGATAGATATTTTTAGGCAGTTAATTTTGCGTGCGATTGAAATTCTTTATTACTCCCAGTTATTTCGCCATACTTTAAATGTTATCTTGTAATTTGCATACATATATTTAAGTTCAGACTTGCTGCCTTAGTATCTAATAGGATTGAAAACACAGCTTTTTTAATACCTTAATTTTTTTTAAAGTTAATCTTTGATTATAGATAATTTTAATAGCTGCTAATTTTCGTTATTGTTTGATAAATTAACAGCTAAATACCTAAAGTCGTGCATATTATTCCAAAAAAAAAAAATCTCAGAACAATAGCCAGTTTATTTTAACTCTGCAATTGTAGTTTAGGTTACAAATATTATCGAGAACTGTGCGCAGAAAGGCAAAAAAAATGCCTGCATTACGCATTTTAAAATGGCATTGTTGAAACTTGAAGCATTTAATAAATAAATAGTTAAATCCATGTTTGATGCATAATTGTGTATTTGCAAATGCTGTTGGTCGGACAAGAATTATAATTATTTTTGTATTAGTGTAGGTGGCGAGTATACAAGGAAGCAGGTCAGATTCAGAAGTGCCTTGCGATTCAACACGTAAAGAACGAACCACCAAATAGTTATTGATGATTATGACAGTTTGAAAAAAAGACTTGATTATTTGGGAAGATAATCTTAACTTTTAACGTACATGGAAGATTCAATCGCTTTATGGCCTTACATTTTCTTGGAATAAGAAAAGCATATTATATAGCGATTGATATAATTAATTGTATTTTGTCATCATTCTTATTCGATTAAAAAAACACGTGAGGTATAAAGGGTTGATCTAACAGCTGGTAGTCTATTTTTATACTTGTTTTTGTTGTTTTAAGTGATCTTTTTAAAGAATTCTTTTTGTGCTTGATACCGAACGAAGTGCAATTCCACCGATGGCAAAAGGTAGGGTAAAGCCGAGGGAGCTACCTTTCTTGTTTTAGGGTTGCAAGTCAGATAAAGAAGGAAGGCCCAATTCTTAAAACATTTATTCGGTTTCCGAGAATGAAAACCATAATTTCCGAGTTGATACTTATACCAACACTTCGAAACACTTTAATTAGGACACTGTTAAAAGGTCCTTATACTTAAGAATACTTTTCAAGTACAAAACTTTGGAGATTATGGTTTATAGCGAGATGCAAACTATAGTTGAAATCTGGTTCGATTTCCAGAGTGGACGACACTGCCATTTGGCATCTTATGGCTAATATGCTAAATCTGCATGAATCTTTATGATGCTATAGAAATAATTGCGATGAATAGACGCTATGGGTATTATCTCCCCCAGAGAAGTTGACTTCTAATTACTGTAATTTGTGAAATATAGCAATCCAATTACAGTGAATCAATCAAATATTAGGGTCATCTATAAACAATATACAGACATCGAATAAAAGTTGGGTAGTGTTAAATAATTTATATTTTAATTCTTCATCGAATCATGAGGTCTTCATCTATATCATTTAATGTATTCGCAGAGTTGTCGTCAAATATAATTTCTTACTGTTTAAACTCTAAAACTTCAAAATCTTAAATGGCATCCTATATTAAAACTTCAATGTAACAAAAATCTCAATGCCTTAATTAAATGGAAATATTAGTATTTTATAAGAGAATATTTTAAACAAACTCGCTGTTCAAATGATTCCTTGTTGATAAGGCAAAGCATTGATCAGATCATTCTTCCAATGATATTCAGACTTCGATTAACCAAAATAGATCTTCATGTAATATAAAAAAAAAAAAAAAAGAAGTACTAGCAGAACACAACCCATCGTGATAAATTGTAGAGATATCTATACACGGTTATTTAATATAGTTTTGCCTGCATTTAAAATGAGAGATATTCTAGTTCGCTGCAAAATATAAATGACTTACACATGCTACTTTACAGTGATTCCCATAATACTAGTGACAGGTAAAGCATGCTGTACCTAGTACCGTGAGTGCCTCTTCCCTAAAACGTGTTTTTGTTTTAAGATTTATGTAATTACTATAAATGATACAGAGGAGAAAGAAATACAAGATCGTAAATTTTAGATATCGTTAATAGTTTACTTGGAACTAAGAATAATGTACAAGCTCGCTAGAGACTACAATGACGACTAAAGATATATAATCAGGTGCAGGTGATCACGTCTCAATACTGAATAATACTAATTATGGGTAATAGGAAAATATTTGAAATTTAAGTGTATTTTAATAATAAAGTTGTCATTAAATAAAATTAGTTAAAAAATTAAAATTTTTTAACTAATTTACGGAGTCAAGAATAATGTTTTCAAGTGGAATGTTTGTATATCAATGAGAAATGTTAGCTATGCATGCTTATTGTCAAAGACAAATCTATATATTTGACGTACATATATTATTGTTAAAGTAATCCTTATTTTCTTATTTAAAGAGAGAGTATGCTTTTGGAAAACGGGTAACTTCAGACAAATATTAAAGATATAAATCAAAATCACATAATGTACTTTTCTAACTTAAAATGGTCGACTTTCCTTTGTATATGATAATGTTTCTACTGTGACGAGAGAAACCTAAGTAATCAAATAAACCTAAGTAATCGAGTAAGAAAACAGTTGAATTTATATTTTGAATACATAAAAGAATGTATTTCTTCAGCTTAATAATTCATACTGCCTGATATACACATTTTCAATCTGACACGTGGTTTACCGTGATATTGAAATCCAGAATCTGAAGGTTCTTTTGTAATTTAGGTTCGTACATGTTGATATGTGTACCTAAAATACGAATTTACCAAACCTTTATCTTAAATCAAAGATGTATTTTTATACTGTGATATTGAGATCGAGTTAACATATGCAGTTATAGTTTGAGCAACAAATCTCAGTTGCTATTTAACAGAAACAAGTGCATATTTGTTTATCATTGCTTTATTCTTATAATGTCTATCATGAATCTATTAATGCAGTGTGCCATGCCATTGTTTGAAGCATTGGTAATTAAACAGATCGCTAAATAGCCTTGACAATTCGTATATATGTCGAAGTGTCATTTAAAACGTAATATTCTGTTTAAACGAAATAACTCGCAGATTCGTTAATCTGTGAATGTCATAGTGTAAACTGTAGGCAATACGTTTTGAACAATTAACGAAAAAAAATTGACTGATTCTTAAAATAGTTAGTGAACAAAACTTCTTCGTTTGGCAATTTTATTTGTTTTTTATGCTCAGTTTTTTCCGTAAAGAATATTTGTGTTTGTAGTGTTGCACTTCAGACTTGTAGATTATATTTCATATCCTTGTAAATATGTAAAGATCTTCCCATTAGTCTTTCTGTTATTCTCATCTTAACACTGTGCAAACCTTCAGCTGAATAATCAGGGAAAAAAAAAACTTGAACAAGATTCTAAATTATACTCATGCAGTAGTAAGTCAACATATATCACTGTTCTTTCCTCATTCAAGTGTACCTTTTACTAGAAATACGCACGTTTTTCAATTTGTTAACGAAAAAATGTTTACATTGGAATCCGATTATCATATTGACGTTTTGGTTTTTTTGTTTGAGATGTGCACATGCCTTACTATTCTTCCTTTTTCTATTTAATGTAACTCCGTTACTTAAATACTTTCGATTCTCTTTCACTTTCGATCTATATCAACTGTGTATACTGCCTTCCTGTTGAAATAAACGAATTTCTCTATTCATATTCGCAGTTTTTATTTACTGATCAGCTTCACAAGAAACAAACAAACAAAAAAAAAATCTCGGCTCTAGCGTTGCTCCAAAAACACTTGAGTGTTTTTGGAGCAGCGCTTTCCCGAAGTGCTTCTCTGTTTAATATACAGGAAAACCTCGCTTAACGCGAATTCGATAATCAGTTAGCGCGATTGAGGGAAATGATACTATTTCCCGCTTTAAGCGAGTGATTAATCAGTTAACGAGATTTTTTTTACGTTACGCAAAACTTTTTGTCGCCAATCTGCAGCAAGCGGAAAAGCTGGAGGTCATTAAGAGACATGAAAGTGGCGCTAGTAATAAAGGACTGTGCGAGATCTGGGATACAGCGAGTGTACAGTTCGGACTGTATTAAATAAGAGCAAAGAACAAGGAAAGTTGTTACTGTTCTTTAAGCATGCCGATCACCCGAAATAGAAGGTATTTAATGATCGAGGTGGAGCGTCTTCTATCACTATAGATTTGAGGATTATAACCAAAAAGGAATACCTCTTAATGCAAGGAATATTCAGGAAAAAGCTCTCGATATTTTTACCTCATTGAAAGACACCAAATTTCAAGAGGAACGTGAAAGCTTTACTATGAATTTAGGATGGTTTGATCGTTTTAAAAATCGAACTGGATTACATAACCTAAGAATAACTGGGGAATCTGCTAGTGCGGATAAATATTCTGTGGCCAAGTTTCCTAAAGAATTGCAAATGATAATTTAGGGGAGTGATTATGACGATCGTCAAATATTCAACGTAGACGAAATTGGTCTCTTTTGGAAGCGTATGCCAACAAAAACTTTCCTAGCTAAAACTGAAGCATCTCAACCAGAATACAGAGCATCTAAAGATCCTCTTACGCTTTTATTAGGAGGCAATGCAGAAGGCGACTTTGAACTCAAGGATGTGTTAGTTTATCTTGCCCAAAATCCAAAATCTAACGTTAATGAAGAAATTAGCACAATTGGAAAAGAACTTGGATTTAATGAATTGGATAATGAAGATGTGAGAAACTTGCTCGATTCCCATTCAGAACATTTAAGCGAGAATGATCTCCTTCAACTAGAAGAACAGCCTGCATGTGAAGAAGAGGAGCGCGAACAAGAAGAGAATGTTACGACTAAGAAGCTAACTGCAATAGAACTTGAGCTAGTTTTCAATCACATTGAGTAATCAAATGCTAAGGAAATTTTGTTTGATGCTGATCCTGATATGGAACGAAGCTTCGAAGTCCGCCAAAATCTTGATAAAGCGATCGCCAGCTATTAATTGCATGACAAAATGAAAAAGTCGAATATCTTTACTTAATCTTTTTGTAAAAAAACAGCTCAATCAAATGTTTAGACATTAAATAAAAATTTAAGCAATGGATTTTTATTAACTTTGATTTATCTTCTAATATAGCTTATACTGTATTTTTTTCCAAAATTTAAGCTAACTGATAGATAAATTATAATTATTCTTATTGTTTATTGGATTCGCTTAACGCGCATTAATTGTTGGATTAATCACGTTAAGCGAGGATTTCCTGTACAGAGCAATCAGTTTATTAATTCACCTTATTATGTATGGAAGCCATAGCTCACCAGTGATGTAGAAAATAAACTGAGTAAGTATTTTGATTATTGAGATGAATGGTAGACATTTTCCTGAAATTGATATGAACAAAGACTGATTCATTATTCTCAGTAGTATTCAGCATGGAAGTGAATTCCAGTTATATACAGAATTAGCCAGAATAATCAAAATAAATATAAATTCCACAATTTGATGAAACGGAAATATTTTTCTAGTTTTGTGAATCGATCTACGGTTGATTAATGAGAAAACAAAAATTAAATGGCTGCTACAGAATGTTTCAAAATCTAATTTCGAAATATTTCTTGATGACGGAAGAAAACGCCGTCTTTTACAATTAAGAAGTTTTTTTCTTGAAAAGACTCAATCATTGTACCCCACTACAAATAATGACGAATGTTATCCCCAATTTAAGGTAATTGAAAAGCTATTGTATGCCAATAAAAGCAAACCAAGTAATGCTGAAATAACAATCATGAAGTAATAAAATATATACATCTATAATTGATTTCTGTTGCGCGATATATTTCATTTTAAATAGTTTCAGGAGTTCTAATTTAGTGAGGTTTAATTTGGGCATAATATGCTAGTGCTCAATCTCACTGCTTTTTATAAAAGCATACATGGCGCCATCTAGAGTATTCGTTATCAGGCAGGTTCATGCTGTTGATGGCTTTCGTATGGCTGGCATGTTATTAAAAAGAGAAATTATCAACAGTTTTTTTGTTTTTTTTTAAGATTGATTATTTGAATAGTGACTTATCTGTATTTTAATTTCCCGTAAGTTCATATATAATTTGCTTTTTTTTAATATTCAAACATGTTATTACCTTATAAAATTCCTGTGAGAATTTTAAACATTAAAATGAATCGTAAATCTAAAATTATCTTTTGATCTATTATAATGTATTCATTTTACACACAAATGACACATAAAAGAATGTCAACATTTTTAATGATTCGTGTACAGAGTCAAATGATTTGCAAGCAGCCTCTGAAAAAATGTGCATTATTGTAGTTCAGGCACAGCGATGACAGAAAAGCCACATCTTGGTGTAGGCAGATTAGCACATTCTGTCCAGTCACTCATGTGATGATCATGAGCAAGTACGTCATCCAATTCGGTCATATCATAGGTTGTTAAACCACCAATCACGAAGATTGCTTTTCCTAGTAAAGAAAGATACGATAAATACTGCACGAGTTCGTGTACACGAGAAAGTTGAGTTTAAATGAATGTATTGCAACAATTAATTGCTTATTTTTTTTATTCGCATTTTGTTCTGTTTCTTAATGTTTTAGATGTGCCTGTCTGTTTGCATATCAAAGTTGGTCAAGCTTGATTATTTGTAATCTTTACTATAAGCTACCGAGCAGTAAAATTTTAATTTCATTTGAGCATTCAATTTAAAAAAAGTTTTTGTTATTTTAAGTTTCATATTCAACCACCATTGAAACCTGCGATTTTACGAAATCAACGATTAAGCCTAACTTACCTATAGTTACAGCTGGAGCTGTGTGGCGAGGAAATGGCAAAGGAACATCCAAAACCCACTTGTTGTTTACGTTATCATACCAATAAACATCTCCGATACTTCTGAGAGTAGATTCTTTAACTCCTTCAATGTATGTAACGCCACCTATTACGTATAATTTGTCGTTGCATTCAGTCATAGAAATAAAACAGCGAGGGGATGGAAGGGACGCCTGTTTCGTCCACCAACTAGCAAACAAACAAAAAAAAAAGTAATGTCCAAAGGTGACAAAGAAAATTAAATTTATTCAGTGTGCAATTTAATCATTAGTATTTTAATCTACATTCTAAAATAAAAAAAAAAATTAATGCATATTAGAATCGGTACAGAAATACTAGCAGATGTATATAGATGTCGCTAGCTTCGATTACCTCAAATAATCCATATTTGTTTAATAAGAATGGCTCGCGTGTTTCTGCTATTAGTAGTTGAATTAAACAATTAAAAAAATGTTCTAATTGGTGCACCTTTACTCAACGCTAATAATCCCTAAAGCAAGTAAGGAAATTTAGTAATTTATCAAGAGTGAATCTTTAATTTAGCAAAGTTGTTTTTGTTCAAGTTTGCCGCAGCAATCAATGTTTATTACCGTTTGGTTATGAAGATAAATGACTAACGCAGTAAGAACAAAAGCTTGTTAAAGTTTCCCTGACCTGAGAAATGTTTTAATCTTAAATTATTGCATGTTTTCAGATTCGAATGGAGAAAGAAAAGGAAGTATTAAAATTCACGTAAGCCTTAAAGTAGCAACGCTAATAACGAATAATGTGTAAATATAATTTAACTGCAGTAGGCCAAAGTTTAACCCAAATAAGATTAGAGACTGTAGGGTTGACCCTCAAAATTCTTTAACCGGGATTTTGTTACTTAAAGGGACTTACCATTCTTGCTTCGGGTCGTAGCATTCAACATCTCTAACAACTGCAATTTTTCTGCCTGTGTGATCTTCAACCATTCCTCCTACTATCCACAAGAAATCCCTGTAAGCAATCACCCCCATTGCCATGCGAGGGCTACTGAGACCCGGATGTAGTTCATACCATGAGTCTTGTTCGGGCAAATAATACTCCACCGATGCCAAGAGTCTAAAATACGGATAAATCGTACGGTTATTTACATTTCACAAGAAAAGGCACAAATTTACATTAAAATAAAATACGGCGATTAAAATAAATCGATAACTAATCAAAACGCAGTGTACGGTAAGGGGGGAACCCTACAAATTTCTTTTATTACATTTGCGAGTTGTATTGATAATAAAAATGCAAATTTTGATTTGTCAAATGCAAAATAAAGATATCATGAGCAATTATTAAATACGACTGCGCAATCTTCATCGCGCATAACAAATAATAGCTGACGCAATGTGTTTTTATTATTTATAATAGCGGTCGGCCTCAAAACGTCTCGGTATTTAAAGTAACATCCGGAAAGCATGCAAAATTAAAGCCACAACGGATGCAAGTCATTTGCATAAGTCAAAGTAGGTTAGTTTTAGGGATTAAAATGACAAAATAAAATAAATCTAAAGATTTAAAACTCGACTAGTAGTTTGCAATCTCTTTATTATACAAAAATATAATGCAAATCAAAAATCAGATGACAATGGAAAGAAATTAATAACATACACTGGTGGTGCCATCTATTGAATGAGACAGACTATTATGTCTGCTAATAAAATATGAATGAAAAAATATAACAATTACAAGATGTTCGCCAACGATAAGCCAGTGAGCAACAACCGATCCTCTTAGTAAACTTTACACTTCAAAAATTATGCTTACAATTTTTTTTTTAAATGTAACGTCTCAAATTATTGAGTTTAAGAAGCAACCGATGAATAATTTTATACAAATTAAATAGTTCAAAGGTAATTTTTGCACTTGCAGGTGCGCTTACATTGGGGATGTACGCGTAAGTATGTATAAGTGTAATCTATTACTACCAGAATAACTGAAATGGTGAATGGCTTTCAATAATTGAGACTTACCTAGAGTGGTGACTTTTACCACCCATGGCATAAATTATGCCATCGAGAGAAGCCACACCATGATGAGCTCTGCTATGGATCATGTCCTCGATGCGATACCAATGATTGTTGGTCATGTCATAGCGATAACACGAACTAGTAGCAGTCATATTGCCTTCTTCTTTTGTTAAACGAGTATCACAGCCACCTAATTAGGGAAAAAACAAATAAAGCATTCTAAGGGATATCAAACTCAACTAGGCTTAAGAGCATGTACGAAACAAGTAACTTTGATAGAGTCCATTATTGCTAGCTGGAAAGACGCATGTTATAGATTGAAGCTTTCTAGGTTTTTCTACATTGCCGAAATAGCATAATTTTGTATAACGTATATTGCAGGGATTCTGGCTAGCTGTATGTCAGAAACTAAAAACTGGATGCTCAATTATTTTTCCTCTCCTGTTGAAAGTTCGTAATCTTGACAATGCCATAACCAAAGGCTCTTAAGGGCTACAATAAGTTATTGAGGATGCAGTTTCGATGCTGTTGTTGTGGTAACAGTCGCGCTGTGATGCGTGTCCGCCGTTGTTAATGTGTAAACTGTGGCTAGTTGATATTTGGATCCTTGTAATTTAAGTGTATTAACTAACTTCAATTCCTGAATATACTTATTAAAGATTAAACACCGACTTACCAATTATGTAGATATTGTTATTAAGAAGCACACTGCGATGATGGTGTCGAGGAGTGGGTAATTTACCGCAAGTATCCCACTCGTTAGCTGCTGGATTATAGCGAGAGATCATACTTCCTATGCAAGAGACACAAAACACTTATTGTTTATGTATAAGTAAACTTTTCAGAAGTTTAAAATGTTGTGAAGATGGATGTTTTCATAATACATATTTCATTTAATAAAATGGCCACGTTTGTATTAACTATGAGTCTAAAAACCAATATTTCAGTTCTGCAATATCAACATATAAAAAGTAGACGATTAATTTTATATTCCATAAATATATTTTCTAGGCCTGCTTAGTATGCCCGACTAATATAGACAAGCGAAGTCTGCAATTTCTACTGGGCGTGGGATGAATTAGGACCCCTCCTCAGATTTTCAATCACTTGGATTAAAGCATGAAAGCCTTAGAGCGCGTAGGCATAATGACCTAAAGACAAATCCATCTTTCAGAATAACTCAGATTTTAACCTTTCCAAGAGGTCGGATAAGAGATGAGATCACAAGGAAAAAGGCCGCGTCTATTATAATATTCATTAGCACTTCCAACCGTAGATCGCTTCAGAGAGAAACTTGGAAGAGTAATTGCGAGAGATTGAAAAACTTAAATGGGATGTAATCGGACTCGGACATGCGAAGAAGAAGAGTGGAACATCTAATTAAGCTGCAGAATGACCGTGTGTTTTACTACAGCTGTGAAAAAAATTCTTTGTATGAAAATAAACGCCGTATATAGGAGACATTGTTTAAAACGGGAAGTGATCCTGGAATGGTGAGGTCTAAAATTATAAAGGGCAACTGAACAAAAGTTCAGGTACATGTATTTGAAACTTGAAAAAAAAAAAAAGTTGTCTTAAAAGAACTTTCAAATAAAAATGAGATTAATATACAAAGAAATACTGTAATTAAAATCTTTGAAATGGGTGGAATTATTTCTCACGCGCGAAATAATGAAATTTCGAAAAAATAGACATGCTGCTATGAAAAACTCATTTGGATATCCGGGATTGTGCAAAAGGAAGAAAAGAATGACACACGAAGTCAGAAATTTTAATTAAAAAAAAAAAAATTAAAAATTAAATTACGGACATTCTGCAAACAACTTTGGCATTAGGGAAAAACAAACGTTGCTCCGAAAAGAAAGGATAAAATAATTAGATAAATAAAATGAATTATATAGCAAAAAGAACTTCACAGCGAGAAATAATACTTCAAAAAGAGTTGTGATTTGAGTCAAAACTTAAACTGATGTAATTTTGAAAACTATGAAGCGAGGGGGGGGGGGAGACTCCTGGCGCCGAATGTGATTCAAGTGGGATTGTTGAAAGGTGGAAGTAAGAAAAACAGACTGATTATTAACACGAGTGTTTACACTTCGCAAATATGAAAAAGTACAGACCCATTAGTTTATTACCCGCAAAGAGGAGAAAGCAGCGTTTCAACATCCACTATAATCAACCATATCTGTACTGTTATTATATTAAATTCTAATTTATCTAATTGTAAAAGCATTTCAGACGAAACCTTGAAATGAAATGCATGTATAGTCCTTTCCACCTTTTGTCATTAAATTGGGAAAGCAAAATTAATATTTTCTGATAAACTGGAGAATAAGATGGAGATCCAATTTCTCCAAAACACTACGCATCCATCTTAGATGAAGTTTTCAGAAATGGAATTGGAAGAAGGAAGGATTGACTCATTTGTGTTTTGCTGATAGATATACACTGCAGTTCTCTTATCAAAAGATCGAGAATTCTGCAACCCAGTTCGACCGGACAGTCGAACTGGGTTGTGGAAAATAAATTTAAACAAAACGAAATTAATTATAAGTGATTTTTAACAGCAAAAAAGAGATACTGGGGATCCATGTTCATCTGGGTAAAAAAAAAAAAAAAAAAAAAAAAGGAAAAAATAGAAGAATTAAAAGGATACCACGTGGTTGGATGGCAATAGAGAGGATAAATATCTAAAAAGGTGATATTCCTATTAGTTTGAACAGGAAAGCTTTAGGCCAGTGTGGTTGGCGAATGGAAAGTTACCAAGAACAGAATGGAAATGAATATCTTTGGTATGACACTTAAAGACAGATACCTTCCCATATGATAAGATCGAAAACAAGTGTACAGGAAGACATGATCAGTTTCTTTAAGTTTACAAAATGGAAATAGACCGGATACGTTGGGAGATATAACAACGCAGTGTCCTAAATTAACAGAATAGACCTTTTGGAGAGCAGCAGGCAAAGCGAAAGGCCAAGGCGAAGATAGCAAGATGAAATTGTTACGATTGTTGGAATACAATGGACGAGAAATCAGAACAGAATGAAGAAAATTGGAGAAAGCCTTCGTCTCGCAGTGAGCAGATCCAGCAGGTTGGATTTTGAAGCTGTAAGTTTATAAACATTTATAGTGTTTTTTTTACTCTTAATGATATTTACTTAAACTATTAAATTAATAGTTTAAGTAAATGGCTTTATTAGCTAAAGCAAGTTTTGGAAGCACGCGCCAGTAAGAAATGAATGACGTACATCCAAGTAGCTGAAGACAAAGTTATTTAATGAAGGTGTTCTGAGAGAGAGAAATTATCTCCTTCCAATAGATGTTTGCATTTCTGAATCTAAAAAAAAAAAAAAAACGTACGCACATCCCCATAACTTATTTCTTATTATGGTATAATTTTAACAGAAAGTTTGTGCAACTTTGGGATAAAACTGATGCTATTAGTAAACATTCATCATTATATAGAGTAATTATGTTATCCAAAGTGAAGTTAGATTGAGTGGGATTTATTGTTGTTAAACGATATTACTCTAAGAATAGTAAGTAATAGTGAACATGTAATCTTCTAAGACGACGAAAATTTGTAAGCTTATGAAAATCCCTGCAGTCTCTCAGATTTATTTCAAATGATCCATTTGAAGAAATGAGCCTTTACGCATTTTTTAAGAACAGCACATGTGACCAGTATAAAGGAAGGTACTATTACTCATATCTTATACAATCCTACATATTCCATGAATAAATGTTTAGATAACTGAGTAATAAACTATTTAATAAAGTAACGAATTATGGAATCTTACCGACGTCATCATTTCCTTCAATATCCAAGTTGATGCCACCCATTACTAAAATTGCAGGAGTGTGAAGAAGCTGCACGACTTGGGTTTCAACATCTATAGGCTGCATGTCAGGCTTGTGCTCCAGACCAGTTGAGTACTCCTTGTGAGCCAAGAAATCTACTTCGGTGCTATTTTTAAAAGCTTCATCGATGTGAATGCTGTGATGTCGAATTTTTCTAAAACTATGAGAAGGTGTGTGAATTATAGGAAGCATCTCAGTTTGAGTAGCTGAATGAGGTACGGCACTGGTGTATATGCTCTGTATGTAATCTTTGGGATCTTGGAAATGGATAAGAAGGGGTTCCTCACTTTTCTTTAAAACTTGTTTTTCGCCCGTTTTAGATTTCGTACTTCTCCTTCTTTTGTCTATTTGCTTGAGAAGAAGGAAGTCAACACACGGATCGGTGGGTTCAACACCTTTAGTTCGTCCCTTACGATTATTTCTTTTATCGAAGCGACTATTTGATTGCGTTTTTGGCTTCGTTACCTCAGTACCTTGAATCGGCAACACATCTTCAACCGAAAGTTCTGTTACTACGACATATTGTTGAATTTTTCGTAATTCAATTTGAGAGTTATTTCTGTTTTCGGTTGGAGTTGGTGAGGAAGACAATATTAAGCCTTTCGTAGGCTGAAAGGAAACTCTTATTAACAAATGATTAAGCAGAAAATTAGAATTGTTCAATGAAATTTTACTTTTTTAAAAAATCGTTAGGTCCTGTATTTATTCGTGAATCATTCTAAGTTTAAAGCTTTATATTAGAATAATTCATTTGAATAAATTTTGGTTTTCAAATATCGTTTTAAGGGTTTAAACCACTGATTGTGTGCAGTATTTTATATCTACAAAATCTTAACATTTTCTGAAATATGGTTCGTTTTTACAGCAATGTTTGAATACAAAATGAATACATCTTGCTGTTAATGACCAAACACTTATTGTTAATCTTATAGGCTATTTTTGTTGAGTTAGTATCTGACCAGTTGTTGATATTCTTTGCCATTAAAACTTGTTTTGAGCAATTAAAATAATTGCAAGCGGTACTTGTGCACCCCAAGAAAGTATATTTTGTCATAACATGATTTTTGCTATTTTATTATTTTTACTACGGTGGTACTTATACTAGTACTCAAGTTAAATATATATATGCACACACCCTGGACTCATTGCCGCTAGAGAGTCCTTGTGTTTGCCAAAAACATAAATGATACTCTGCACGTTTTAGGTACAAAATATAATGAACAGTTTTGTATCAAAATGCGAATCACTACTCAGTTATCTGTTTTTGCCTCGATGTGGTTGGTTTTATTTGAATTAGATATTTAGAATCTTGATTAAAAATTGTCCGATTTTCTCGTTGGTTTAAATCGGAACCACCCCATTCCTGTCAAAATTTCACGAAGTCATGTATCGTAAGTCAACTGTGAAATGAAAATTACTGAATCTTTTCTTGTCTACTGTGTTACAGTGTGTCGGCTTCGCTATTTTAAAAATAATGTGTGTGTCTGAATGATTGCCCTCACGAGTATCATTTAAGTATCTCTGGTTTTCTTCCACTATATTCATCTACCATGGCAGCTTCCGTAGCTCAGTCGGTTTAAACCCTTTTGGTTGGGAAAAACCTGGGTTCGAATCCCGTTTACCAGTGCTTTTCAAATGAAGATGAGTTAGCCGGTTTCATAAGGTGATGGCAGGGTTATTCTTACTGGAAACTCGAGTTTTTTCTTTCCGTATACAAACAAACCGGCCATGAGAACACACGAAATTTACGTATCAAGTATACTTATAGGCCTATGGGCTAACCACCAAACCTGGTTACGAAATCCAAGGATACCTTGGACGGTTACAGGCGTTTAACGGTCAGATAAGAACGAAGATGATATTCATTTACCTTGAAAACTGTTAGTTTTCCCCAAAAACATTGTAGCTCACATTTTACATTCATTTATCTTTCTCTAAAATAAGACAATGGAAAATGTAATACAAAAAGAAATATTTAAATAACTACACAAATATTATTTACATAAAGAAAATTGTAACAGACATAGTTTCTCTCTCACATTCACTCACTTTAATTTTTTTTTTTTTTTTTTTAAAAAGGAAACAAATTCCTTTACAAGTTCCCTCCAGGAGTAAACCATTATGGCTTTTCACTACAGTTTGTAAACAAACATTCCTTTTACTAATTAATTCTGTCTAGAATTAAACAACTATTGCATTTCACTACAATAATTTACAATGAAGAATCTTCACTCTGGATCAAAGTTAACATTCTTTTCCCGTCAAGGAACTTATCCCACCTCTGTGACTTCAGTACAAATAATTCTCAGATTTTTCCTACTCTAAGATGTTAAACAGGAAGAGAAAATACTTAAACTGTCTACCTTACAGTTCTCTGAATATAATCTTCATTACATAAATTCAGATCCTTGTGCGAGTAAGTTTTTTTCCCCTCTTATCTTCGATGATAATGCACGAACTATAAGCAATTTAGAAGAAACAAACTTTCTACTTGAGATGAAATAAGAGACACCTCCTGCTGTAACTGCTTTCCAATTTGAGTTACTGTATACGCCTTTACGTATATATTCCAGGCCTCCTCCTAGATTATCTTCAGGTGGTTGTACACCATTTCAAAGAAATAATTGCTTTCAGATAAAAAAAAATCTATACGAATACGTTCCTGTAACTCTTTTTCCCTTCAATCATTGCTAGCCGTAACCACTTCTCTCAGCCACGTTTCTTCACTGTCCACACTCTTCTTGTGCATACCAGCTTACAACTACCGGCATTATCCAGAATGTAATGCATGTGAGATGTTGAAGTTCATGTTTGTTTTTGTTGCCATTACGAAATATTATAACATATACGCACCTCCATGGAGCCCTTAATCTCATCGCAGAAAGTCCATTACATAAAGCCCAATTCGAAGAACAGCGCCCGTCGGTTGGAAAAGGCCAAAGTTCGATTCTCATCGTGACGAGAGAATTCTTTATATTAGTTTTTTTTCAATTGAAAGTGAGTGAGTGAGCGAGCTGATCTGATACTGAAGTCGCAGCGTTTTTAATCCCGAGTACAGGCAAATTGGCATTGAGAACACACGCACTTTACAGACAAAAAATACTAGTGATAGTAGTGAGCAGTAGATGGCGTTGTGTGTAGACAATGATGGTAGTAGCGGTTCTGTGTAGTTATTGGATTAAATGGTGAAGACGGGGAGCAGAATGCCCTCCCTCGATGAGTCCTTAGGTGTCACATAATAATAAACCTTAACCATCAATACGTGTTGTATTTTGTGTTGAAATCATTCGCCGACAAAGCGCACACAACTGACCCGCAATCTATTCCACTCATTCACTACAAGTAAAAAAATCTATTCCTCACTCCCTTACTAACTACCCTTACTCAGTTTCCATGAATTACCTCTAGTTTTCCTCATTTATTCATGTAATGAAATATTTCCTCCACTTATTGCTAACTTTGGAGCATTAACCAGACTGCGACAAAATCTTAGTCGTTGCTGAGTGACCGAAATATTGCCAAAATTAGCAATACTTGACAACACAAACCCAAGTTACAAATCATTTTAACAACAGCATTTTACAACTAGTTTATTAACATTAATAATTTTTTATTCTCTTTGAGAAGACAAAGACGTGCATTTAATTATAACACTAAATTAAACTCCTCGACAGCGTGTCATAAAAAAATATTACTTCAATTCACCCCATTACTTTCCAATTCTTTTATTGAGACTAATATATATTGAAGTATCGACTTTACTGAAATATAGGATTAGCCAACTTTGTCGACGCATAAGCCAAACACAGTTGTAGGTTTGATCGCTGTAATAATGGTACTGTATATTTAATACAAGACTGTTATTATGAAAAGAGCCTTTTTTATGATCATCTCCGGTCGTTTAGCTACGTAATAAGTAATCTGCCTTAGATTTTTAATGATTGAGGGTAGTGATGATTGTCATTAATACAGGACTAGGTAGATATCTGATAAATCAGGATTCATTACGACACGTAATTTAAGTCGTATTCAATCGAAACTCAGATTACTAGTATTAACGAATAAGTTCCATAAGTTATAATATGAATAACCCTTCATAGTACACAGCTCTTCATTGGTCCATTTTCCATTAGTGGACCATTGGACAGATGTGGAATGGAATAGTAAATCTCAATGCCTTCACATTGGATGGACATTGTGGGATGATCGCTGACAGAAGGACGTTGTTTACAAGGACGTATCGTCTCATGCTGTGTAGTATAGTGAGGTTGATTTTTCGGGTTAGTGTTAACACCTCGTCGTAATTCAGTGAAAAATTGAGCACCTAAACAAATCTGTGTTGTTTATGAGTTGTTGGAAATTACCCGAATAATTATCAGCTTTATTATGCACCACACTATACCAACGATTGGTAACACGGTTCAACAAAAAATGGAATTCAAAGGTCAATAGCTTACGTATAGTTCCCAAAGTTAGACACTGGGTGGAAAACGGCACTAACTAATTCACTTCATAACACCAACATTTTGGTGGAGGAATGCGACAAAATTTCTGCCTATTGACTTTTAGTGGAAAGTTTTAACCGGGAGAGTAGCAATTAATGGCGGCCATTTTATGGAAACGGTTTATATTGAAGTCTGAAACACTCAAATATCCTTGTATTTTTTGGATCGTAGTGTAGATAGTTATGTAAGTTTCCTTTAGAAGTGATTAAATATTCTTAGAATAATTAACTATCATTAATTGCCATCTTACGTTGTTAAATTTTGTCATGTATTTTGAAATGTTACGTCTCACAATTTATTTATTTATTTTTTAATAACGAAACCTGTGGTGAGATCATAATCAAAAGAAACACGTTTTAACTACAGTGAAAATTATTTAATTGTAAACATTTCATCCTAAATATCTTAGGACATCATCAGTACAATAGTTTAAATAATAATGGGAATAACATACAGTTAGGGCGCATGATTACAATAGAAACTCATTAAACGTGCGTAACGTGTTACAGAAGAAAAAAAAAACATGATTATTTTACACAATTTTGTATGAAAATTTCCCATACTTTAGGAATAGCAAGATCATCGTTGCGGTTTAAATTTGGTCTGTGTAGTAGGGCTTCAGAACTTTCTTTATATAAACGTTCATGTTTATATAAAGATCTATGTAAAAGTTTAGACTTTTCCCAATGGATCCTATGGTTTGGATTTTCAATTCCGTGTTGAGAGAGGCCAGATTTCTGCGGTTTAAAAAGACGAATGTGGTCTTGATGTTCCGAGATGCGTTTCTGAACAGACCTACTTGTCTGTCCAATGTAAGACAATTTGCATGAGCATGGAATCTCATAAACGCCAGGCAACATCAAAGGTGAGAGTTTGTCCTTAGGAGAAGTTAACAAGTTGTAAATTTGGTTGATAGATTTGTAAGTAGTGGCAAAATTGTATTTCTTCGTAATTTTAGAAAGACATTCGGAGATGCCTTTGACGTAAGGTATGGGAATCCTATGGACTTGTTCTTGTCTAGTTTAATGTGTGGAGAAATGACTACTGATGATTTTTTGAGTTGTTTTAGGATTATATCCATTTAGGATGGCTGTATTTTTGCTTACTTCTAATTCTTGGTTTAAAGATTCTTCAGAGAAGAAGAATTTGTGTGCTCTATAAACTAGTGATTTAATAATGCCAGATTTCTGAGATGGATGATGAGCAGAAGAATTGTGAATGTAGCGACCTGAGAATGTAGGCTTGCGAAAGACAGACGTGGCGATGGAACCGTCTTCTTTTCTTTGAATGTGTAAATCCAAAAAGGAGATACCCTGTGGAGATTCTTTTTCTAACGTAAAGTTGATGCGATGATGGAGGTTAATTTTATCTAGAAACAGTTGTAATTCATGTTCGGGATGATCCCAGACTGCAAATACGTCGTCGACATATCTTAACCAAATTTTTAGTTTGGGTTCAAAAGTGAATATTTTTTCCTCAAGGTGTTCTAGAAACAAGTTTGCTAGGTTTGGTGATAAAGGAGATCCCATTGCTATTCCTTCTTCTTGCTTGTAAATTTGACCTTTCCAGATGAAGTAACCTGATGCAATAACAAACTTGAACAATTCAACTATATCAGACGGAAATTTTTGAGTTAGTAATTATATTTTCTTTATGAGGAATGTTCGTGAAGAGGGAGACAATGTTGAATCTGATTAACAAGTCGGTTTTTGACAGTTGAATGTCTTTCATTTTTGTGTGAAACTCTGTAGAATTTTTGATTGAAGAGACTGAGTGGCCTATATGTGGATGGAGAAGGTTAGATAAGAAACTTGATAACTTGTAAGTTGGACTTCTATTACAGTCTACGACAGGTCTAAGTGGAACATTAGTTTTGTGTAGCTTAGGTAAGCCATAAATTCTAGGAGGTCTGGCATGGTATGTCTTACGTTTTTTGATTGTTTCTTCATCTAAGGAGGAAGTTTCATTAAGTAGCTTATTTAATTTTCTGAGTTGGCGTTTTGTAGGATCATAATCCAATTTGGCGTAAGTATTACGATCATGAAGAAGTAAATTCATTTTTCTATCATATGAATTGGTATCAAGAACCATATTTCCTTTATCAGCTCTGGTAATGATTATGTTTTTATTACGTTTTAAGAATGTAATAGCTTTCAATTCTGATGGTGGGATATTTAATTCCGGAAGTTTGGCATTGTAGATCACTTTAGCTACCTCAAAACGAAGTCTGTTGGTTTCAGTACTGGAGAGATGGTTGACGTTTCTTTCTATATTATGTATGAAGTCTAGATATGGGAAAACGTTTTGGTGAAATCGCAAATTTATGGCCTCTTGCTAGAACATTTAATTCGTCCGTTGTTAGTGGACGGTTAGATAAATTGACGTAAGGTATGGGAATCCTATTGACTTCTTGTCTGGTTTGATGTGTGGGAGAGTGACTGTATGTTATTCTTATTATTGTTTAAACTACTGTACTGATGATGTCCTAAGATACTTAGGATGAAATATTTACAATTAAATAATTTTCACTGTAGTTAATACGTGTGTTTCTTTTAATCACAATTTATTGATTGTAGATAAACGTCGTTCCGTGATTCCAGTGCAATCTTTGGAAAGAATACATACGTCATAAAAAATGTGGATTAAAACAGAAACAGAAAATATTTATAAAAGCAAGAACAGATGGACAAATTTTGCACAAATGGAAGGCGATGTATGAATAGCTCCAGAGTTCCATGGTCGTTCTAAACACAGCCAGAGAAGTCTGAACTCCTAATAAGATAGGAGGACTGCAACAAACCTTGCTGGAAAGCATTGAGAAGAATGAAACACTGGGGGAGAAAGTTTGCAACCTGTGGACATGCAAAAATCGTGAATGAGATCAGATCATTAAGATCATGGATTTTATGCAAATTTAATATTCACTGCATTCACTTCTGTCTTTCAGTAGAAAAGAATGCACTCCAGCTTTCAGTTGGAGGGTGTAGATATTTGGATTCTATGACTTGGCAAATACTCTTGTAGATTGAGAAAAGTTTAAGGTGGTTCTGCTGCTGGTGATGAGAGATGAATTTGATCTGGAATGCTAATTAAAAAAAGTACAATTACTTGGTGCCGGATGAAGGACTTAAACATATTGTGCATTATACAAAAGTTTAGAATGCATTATACAAAAGATGAAGTATAGTTTAGTTGCTATATATAAAATGGAAGCATGCGCAACTACAAGCCAGTCACTGTACTCTAGAAAGCTATCTTGATCTTTCTACCAGAAAGGTTATGATAATTCCAGATAATGTATCGTGTCATAATAAAGGCGTACAAAATCGTAATTGTAACTATGAGTAAACTGTCATCTCTTTAACGTATTCATGATTATCGCCAGAACAAATCAGTATCGTTTGGACAATAAAACTATTCAATACAATTCATCCTATCATTTTATTAAAGATCATATACAGGTCTACTTCGGGAACTTACCTCTTCCCATTCTGAAACAGATTTCATAATATTAGTCATCGTACGATCTATAGGTTGAGTCTCGTGGAAGTCAGCAGTATCTGGAAGTTCTCTGAATGAACTGACTTCAGTAATGATTGGATACAGAGGTTCACGCGTTTCGGCTTGAGCACCTTTGCCTTTCAACATTATTATGGAATCAAAATCTTCGTCTGAATCTTCTTCTTCTTCCTCTTCATCATCGATCAGCAGACTTTTGCTTTTGCTTGTATCCAACGAATACTGGGTTTTTTGTTCACCATTTTCAGCAATCACTTGATCGTAAGATAGATTTTCTATGTTCTTAAATTGATGTGGTGGAGGTGGAGCAGATGATTTTTTTGTACGTAGTTGTGAAATAACGGCGTTCTGCTGTTCTAACTGCATCCTAGTTTTATAACCGCGGAAAGCTGCCTGAATCCTTGTAGCGGCTATCTCACGTCGATATGCACTGTATCGGTCTTTGTCGTAAATGTAGGTGTCCTGTAATAAAAATACTAACCATTAGGCGCATAAAGTGCCATACGTAATTCGATATTTACATCTTACAGACAAAAAATAAGTTATTAAAGTGTACAATGAGGTTCAACTTTAGCATTTTTCATTATTGCAAATACAAGGGAGCAACTTACCCATAATACTAGGGATTCAAGTGGGTGCAGGAATGTACGAGGTTGGCAGCTATAACATTGAAATCTGTCTTCTTGTCCAACTAATTTGGCTGCAATGTAACTGCAGTAAGAAAGAAATAAAAAATAAATTACTTTAGTATTTGCATATTCAATTCAAAAGTGCTTATTAGTGAAGACTGGGATTTCTTATAATGTCAGTAAAAGTAGAGCTATCCTAAGAAAAAATGGTGAGGGTGGACATACTTTCACACCAACTAAACACTTAATTTTTCTTAATCATTGTACTTAAGAAATGGAACTTGTTCAATTAAGTGCGAGAATTAAAAGTCTTTAAACACTTACCATGTACTCTTGAGTAGTTTTTCTTTGACCCAAGGCATTTCTGTGACTGCTGGAAGCAGTGGGGGGTGGTGACAAGCCAGAACTTCTTCCAGTGTCATCAAAGGAAAACGAATACACTCAATAACTTGCTGAACGTATTTCTCTCTTTGCAAATATTTTTTGCTGAGCCATTTAAGTGCTGCTAGGTAAACGACCACCTCACTAAAGAAAAGAAATTAAAAAAAAAAATACGAGTATAAATGTTTCTTATTGTTACATGCAGATACTTCTTAGACATGACTGTGGTGATGGGATGATGTGCACACTTTGCATGAATATTTTATTGATATTGATTATTTGATCATTATTGACAGAATTAAGCATCATAACACGCTGGTGTCCAAAACCTTAGGACGAACATGAAGATTACACCCGCGAATTCAGACGAATCAGCTTGTGGCAGTTTGTATAAATGTGTCATTTTATAAATACCACATTTATAACTTCCAATTATTTATTTTTTATCAATTTATTTACTTTTATTATTTATGAGCATGGTGAAAGGTATTAAATTAGGTATGTTTTATGGTATGTTATACTAGCAAATTATTAAACGCTGAACTTCTCAACAGTATTGTGACATGCGCAGATACGTATTATTTTAGGAGTCGATTGCTCATTCTGTCACTTTTTAAAACTTATAATTATTCATATTGTAGCAACAATTTTAATCATTTTTATATAAATATTAATATCCAAGATGTCCAATACATATTATTTACGAAACAAATGTGTTTGTTGGCGGCCAGTATTATGCGATCGTTGAATTCACTGGCTACGAAGTTGCGTATTTTTCTCTGTTAAGTTGTTAACCATATGACATTGGCAGTAGTGTGACTTGTTTTTATTGTGTACGATGTTATTATATGGAAGCAGCAGGTAAGACTGTGAATATGTTGTTTTTATATTCAATAGCTTATATATCAATAAATTATTTGTTTACTGTTAATGACGATTACCTACGCAGTTAGTAGAAACACGCTCTGGTGTAATATAATAGCGTACATACACTTGTTGCGGTCACGTCCGGTTGAAGCTATCTCTAAAAGAACGACGAAACTTTGGCCTAGTGAATGTTTTATTCAGATATCAATATTTTAATAATTCATAGAGTATGGAAATACACTGGGAGCCATTTTCACTACAGGAAAGAGAAAATAGCATATTTAAATGTGCGTGCTTTAATAGTGGGTTATTTACTTAGTTGGAAGAATTTATCGGATTGGTGCGGCAGATAATTATAACATTTGCAGGCACTGGATAGTATGCGAGATTTATATCGATAAATAGCTGATACATAGCTAACATCAGTTTGACAACCGTTGTCGTAGCGTAATGAATGAATAAACTATGGGAATGCAGTTCATTCTGACAGACACTTCTTTGCATGACAAATGTCGCTATCACGTGACATCAAATGTGCTTGGAATCAGCGAAGCCCTTAAAATGTATATTTTGAACACTTTTATATCATGCTGTTTTATGATGCACTAATTACATTTAATGAAACATTTATAAAGGTATTTTTTACAAATGCAAGAAACTGTTTTGAAGACAAGATGTTTTTATTATTATTATTATATAAAAACCTCCATGGAGTCAAAGACTCATCGTGGGAGGTCCACTGTTATACACACAGTTTATCATACTGTGCCTTAAATATATTCACTGTCTCTGCACACACCACACTCTCGGGCAAAGCATTCCAATCACACACCACTCTCCATGCAAAAAACCTGCGCCTCACTCCCTTGCTCACACCCTCCTTATACAGCTTCCAGGAATGACCTCTTGTTCTCCTGCTATCCTCACCCATTCTGTGCAAAACCTCCCCGACGTTAATCTGGTAATAACCACTCAACAGCTTATATGTCTCAATCATATCCCCCCCCTCCTCCTTCTATCCACCAATTTCTGCAAATTGCATTTTGTCAATCTGTCTTCATACTCTACATTCCAGAGACCAGAAACCACCTTAGTCAATCGCCTCTGAACTTTTTCCAACGCAATTTCATCTTTTTGAAAACCAGGTGACCACATCTGTGCACAGTAATCCATATGTGGCCTGATCAAAGCCTTATACAAAGGAACCATAACATCCTTACTTTTACAAGTCAATGTCCTCCGCATCATTCCCATTATCCGCTGTGTTGTCTTCACTATTTTAGTAACACGTCCCCGAAATTTTAGGTCCTTGTCTACAATCACTCCCAGATCTCTCATTTCCTCTACCTCTTCCAAGATATTTGCACCGATTGTGTACTTTACATCCCATCTCTGCTTCCCAAATTTCAAAACCTTACACTTTGAGACATTGAATTGACATCCCCACTTATTTACCCATTCAGACAGTGTATTCAAGTCCTCTTGCAAAGCTACAGCATCCACACTACTCCTGATAGCTCTGCCCAACTTTGCATCATCTGCAAACAACTGCACATCACCATTCAGACCTCTCCAGATATCATTTACATACAAATTAAACAGCAATGGACCCAAAACAGACCCTTGAGGTACACCACTAGTAACTTTCCTCTTCTGGGATATCGCTCCTCCATAGGCAACTCGCTGATACCTATCAGACAACCAATCTCCAATCCAGTGAACCAATATACTGTTCAGCCCCATCCGTTTCAATTTAATTACCAGCTTGTCATGTGGCAATTTATCAAACGCCTTTGCAAAATCTAAATATACCACTGCATATGCAATACCCTTATCCAACGCATTTGTCACTTTATTATAAAAAGTAAGCAGGTTGCTAAAGCATGATTTTCCTTTAGTAAATCCATGCTGGCCACCAAAGAGTATTTTTCTGTTGTCAACCCAATTCTGAACTTTATTCCTAACTAACTTCTCTAATACCTTGACCACAACTCCAGACACACAGACTGGTCTATAATTCAAAGCCTTACTCTTATCACCTCCCTTATGAATTGGAACAATTTTACCCTCTTCCCACTCTTTTGGAACTAGACCCAGTGAGAGACTCATGTTGAAAAGATATACAAAAGCTGTTGTTAACTCTCTGGCACATACCCTCAAGACACGTAGTGAAATAGCATCAAGTCCCACAGCCTTATATACATCAAGTCTATTCAATTCCTCATATACCTCCTGTTCACTTACTAACAGTTCCTCCTCCTCTTCTCCCACTACTTTCAAGTTCTGCATGATGTCACATTCGCAAGAATGAAATACCTTTAGAAATTGCTCATTAAATATCTCAACTATATCCTCCGCAGCAGTTATCATTCCTCCGTTTTCACCAATCAATCCCATTCTACCATAATCATTTAGTTTTCGCTTAATTCATTTGAATAGGAATAAGAACGGATATTCAGATATACTTTTAGTTGAAGTGTAAAGGCTTTCTTTGAAACCGTTCGCCTACTCTAGATAGGAGATATCTAAATGTTACGTTACAAATTATATTGGCAAAATCATAAACAAGAGTCAAAAAGCTGCTGCTGAATTTAAAATAAATTGGCGTTATAATTATTTTTTTTTAGATATAAGCTACTCCTTGATAAATTTCTTAATGGCTTGATACAAATTTTGATTTTTAAAATGTTGGTAACATTTTAGGACACTTGTTCACTTGTTATGTTTGGTGATCAGTTCAAGTTATTATTATGAATTAAATTTATTGTTGGTTTAAACAGTATTTCTTGTTATTGTAGTGTCATAGACTTAATGATTTATTGAAGAACTCGATATAATTCTAATATATCTCTCACCTCCTGGTGCCAAGCTCATCTGACGATAGATATTCACACACCTGATCCACTTCAAGTTCTTGAAACTCCTTGGTTCCAGCCAGTTTTTCAAAATTTTTCTTCATTGTATTGAAAGCTTTAGTACAAGCTTCGGTCATTCCTAATTTCTTAGCAGTCACATAGATATAGATGGAGTTCACAAAAGGTTTCATCTTTCCTGCCATTACCTACAAAGAGAAAAAGTAAAAGATTTTCGGGTTTCTGGCTTGAAACTTGCTGAAATCTTGGATTGTAAACATATTAATTATTTACCCTCCTCCCTCCAAATAGTAATAAAAAAACTTTGTACAGAATTTTGCTGATATTGAACGTTTGCTAGTAAAAGCTTCGAAAAGTTGCCCTTATATAAATGCAGATTTCTGAGTTGAAACAAGTCGTTGCTTCTGACTCAAAAATGTAAAACTTGAGGAATGATAAAAAAAAAATATAAAAAAAAAGTCAACGGTGAATTATTTTTTCGTTGATAACATTTATATTTTCATAAAATTATTTACTATTTATTTTTCTCTATATTTTCTGGGTTCGAATGACTTGTTTCTAATACCATCCTAAAAGTTTCTTCCGAGAGGCACATCAAGTAGAGGGTGAGTGTAAGAAATCGTGTTAGAAATCTTTTTGATGCATATTTTGCGAGAAAATTCTGAATATTATTTTAGTTCCTTGGCGATTGCATGGTGATAAATTACTGTAGCATAGGTAGCGAACATATTAATCCGAAAAAGCCGAATTTTCGTCGTCTTTTTTTTTACATCATAATTTTGGTTTTGATTTCGGTTTACTATTTTCGGTTTTGGTTTCAGTTCACTATTTTGGTTGAGTGCTGCGCGTTGTTAATAGGGCTAACAAGTTGCTATTCGTAGTGTTTTATTCAGCTTGTGTAGCTATAAAATGGATACGTCTTCAAGAAAGCGTTCAAAAATAGTTACTTTTTCTCAGCACACATCCATGACTTAAAAAAAAAATTGCCAATGAGTGTGGTGTTGGGTTGGGTACTATTTTAATGCGATTTTAAAGAGGTTTAAGGAGAACAGGTATCTTTTCTCCTGACAGAAAATGAAAATGTGGACGAAAAAGGAAAACTACACTCAAGATCGCTTACTAGTTACGAAAAGCAAAATGAATCCAACGTTGTCTGCTGTAGACTTAGACTCTTGGCAGCTAGCTATAATGTTTCTGACATGACAGTTCGTCGAAGATCGTTGGAAGCAGGAAGTGGTTTTTAGAGACTTTTTAAAGACATAAAAAGAAACAACTGTTGACGAAAGATGTGCAGAAAAAGAGACTTCAATTGGCAAAAGTGTACAAAGATTGGACTGTTGAGTAGCGGAAGAAGGTCATATTCTCAGATGAGAGTCAAATTTTTTGTCCAAGGAGAGCGAGTACTTTATGTTCACAAATCATCGGCTGAGAAGACGTCTCCAACAAGCTCTTAAACACCCAGCTAAAAAGATGCTCTGGGGATGTTACCGGTTGTCTTACACATGACGGTCCAGGATCACTTGTGTCTGTTGACGGTATGATGAAAAGCGACCAATACATAAAATTATCAGAGTAAAAAAACAGTGCCACGAATCCAGAAAGACAAAAAATTCATCTTCCAAACAGGATCTCTCTCCATGTCACACTTCAAAAAAAGTGAAAGAGTTCCTTAAAAATCACATCCAATTGCTTCAGTGGCCAGGTAACTCTTCTGACATTAACCCAATAGATAATTTGCGGACAATAGTGAAAAAGAGATCTGGAAAATTAAATTGTGATCCATCATAAAAGTGTGGTTTCGAGATACAGAAATAAGAAAAATGTATTATACCTTGGTACAGTTTCATTTTTGTACTTATTTTCTTGCGGAATTAAAAATTTTCTTTAAAATGTGAGTGTTCGGATTATGTAATTTACTCGCTACTGTATATAAAGCAGTTTCATGGTATGGTAAAAATAGCTTAAAAGATATATTGATTCACAGACGTAAGTGATATCTTCACATCTCGAAAACAAAATAAATAGTTTACCAAATGTAGCAAAATGAGCTTACCTGGTATTAAAAATAAGGTAAGTTAAATTAATTTCCTGTTTGGAATATTTTAATTGTTAAATCATAATCTTTTGCTATAAATACAGTAAGAATGGTATTAGTTATGCAGTAAATCACTTAGCATGTAGGAAAGTATATTTCCTCATATATCCATGTGATATATATATATATATATCGTTTATCGATTCCTAACAATCGGCATTTTTTTTTTTTTAATGGTTGCGAGAATGGTAATACTCGGAAAAGTAGTTTTTTAGTTGATTTCTTTACAAATGGAATCGCTACCCTTTTAAATGGGACACGCTATATGAAAACTAAAACGGAGATTATGTTTTTTTTTTTTCAAATACATATATTAATATAATTAAAAATACCCTAAATGAATTAGTGTACTTTAATAAAGCTGCATCAAATTTCGTACTATTCTTTTTTTCTTTTCAGTTCTTCCAAGAATTTAGCCGCAATTTCAGTAACTTTGCTACTCTTAGTAGAATAATATGGTTCAGTTATATATACCTCTGAATTACCTATGAGCATATACACATCGCAAACTATTCGTCTCCGTGTGCCATATGCCATTGTGATTGAAGCCGTTACAAAGTTGGAGATATGGACAAAAGAAAAAAAAATCTTCCACCACGAAGTCACGATCGATCCATTGGACACCCGCGATTTTGACGATTTCTCATTTCTTAGGATTATGCGGGCGTTGATGATTACAGGCTTTTGTCAGTAATGCAAAATTACTGAGATTGATCGATAGATTGTCTCAATGCAATGTTCGTGGCTTATGTGAACGTAATATCAAAAATACTCATACATTTATAAAACTCCTACATTAGTTTTTCACTGTGTTGAAATTTGCAGTGATGGAATTCCTAAATTAGGAATTAAATTTTAAATTCAATATATGAAACAGATTTCTTAATTTTTTTAAATACATGGAATATATTTTATGAAGGATATATATATATATATATATATATATATATATATATATATATATATATATAGATAAATATATATAAGTTTATTAAATATATATATATATTTAATAATAATATATATATATATATATATATATATATATATATATATATATATATATATATATATATATATATATAGATAAATATATATAAGTTTATTAAATATATATATATATTTAATAATAATATATATATATATATATATATATATATATATATATAGATAAATATATATTTATATATAGATAAATATATATATATTTTTTATATATATATATATATATATAAAAAAAATTTTAGCCCACCCACGGTACCAATATATGTACTATAGTTTTACAGAAAAGCCTCTCATGGGTAGAAGCTACTTAAAAAAAAAAAAACGTCCACGCCTAACAAATGGGCTGACTCACACTTACATAAAGACGACACAATCTAAGAAATTTGAATAAAGCAAGTGGTTTTACTCACACAAAAACGATATTGTTTCTTGTGCGTTAATTTTTTTCATTCCACTTCATAATTATGATAAGAAAATTAACATTCATTGCTATAAAATTATGAATTCTTCATTATATATATATATATATATATATATTAACATTTTTAGAAGTATAAAAAGCTTGAAGCTGCACTCGGTAAGATATTTTAAAATTAAATGTTCCGAACAAAGTATTAGTGCGTGGACCATCTGGATGTGACAGATCTTCGGTCCAAATACTCATATCTTACCGAGTGAAGCTTCTGCACGAACAAACTCATTGTTGCTTCTGCATGAATTAACTTACATCAGTGCAGTATTGTAGGGCATCCTTTATTTCGAGTTTTCTTGCTGCTGAGTAGACTTCGCCTAGATTTTGGCAAGAAACGTTTAGGTCGCCTGTGTACATGAAAGTCAGCAAGATTTCAAAGGCTTCATTTGTCACTGAAGGCAGATTCAGCTGTTAATCAATATACAAAAATTGTATGAATAACCACATATCGAAATTATAATGAAATATTATGTTTAGTGATTATAAATTTCAGGAAGAAAATTAACTATGAATAACTTAATTAGTACAAAATCCAGGGAAAATCAGAAAAAGAAAGAAAGCTTAGAGAATTATATAGGTTTCAAATTTCGTTTGGAAATCATACGAATATATAGGCTGTCGCTCTAAACAAACGATTGCTTGAGAGATTAGCAGTAGAAGAAATGGCAAAGAAAAAGTTTGCTCTAGGAGTATGGAGTTGTGGATGGATTGTTTATACACTTCACAGCGGGAGAATAATAATTATTGTAACGAAATGGTCATAGATTAGTCATAGGTTAGCTAATCTTAAATTAGCTCTGTTCACACATCTTTAAATGCTAATGATGTCAAGTTCGTTTTTAATATTTTTAATGTGATTCTGCCATTGACGACAGCTGTTTGCTCCTTTAATTTTTCTCAGCACTCGAATATCTCTCTAGTGTTAATCAATTGTTTTATTTGTCACCCAACTCTCAGATTTATAAATTAAAATTGGTATGTGAAAAGTGTTGTAATACGGCTAATTAAGTGTTTTGACTGATTTCCTTCTTACTCCAAATAAGTTTATTCATCTGTTTCCTCACCATACCAGCTTTGCTTATTCTGGTATCTTTTTTTCATATTTAATTCGCCATTTTCACTAAAATTGTAGCTAAATAGCTGAAATTTTTTACTTGTTCTGAAGATTTGCTATTGAGAATGCAGTTGATGTTTTTCACATTCTTGCCTGTTTGCATAGTTCTTATTTTTGCTGATTTTCATTTGGAACTTAGTTATTCAGTTTACTTAATCCTAAATAAGTCAAGTAAAAAGATGACTTTAATACTGTCGGTTTTTGTATCAAGTCGAATGCCACTTTCCTTCATAATGTGATCCAAATAGATTATTATTATTACGGGAAATTCCAAGGAGTCCTTAGACTCATCGAGGGAGTCTAAGGACTCCCTCGATGAGTAGTTGTTTAGGGACTCCCTAAACAACTACTCAACATCCACACAGTATCTATCATACTTTGCCTTGAATGAATTCACAGTCATGGCACCCACAACAGACTCTGGCAACCCATTCCACTCATTCACAACTCTCCAAGTAAAAAACCTAATTCTAACACCCTTGCTAACCACACTCTTGCCCAGTTTACATGGATGGCCCCTAGTCCTTCCACCACCAGTCCTGGTCTGAAAAATATCCTCTGAATTAAGGTCATAGAAGCTCTTCAGTAATTTGAATGGCTCAATCATATCACCCCTTTTCCGCCTATCAACCAATTTCTGCAACCCACAAATCTTCAACCTGTTCTCATAAAGTTCATTCCATAAACCTGCTATCATCTTGGTCACTCGCCTCTGGACCCTCTCAACCTCCTCCCCATCAAGAAGAAATCCTGGCTCCCAGATCTGGGCACAGTAGTCAAGATGGGGTCTTACATCTTGACTACCTTGACATCCTGATAAAGGCTCGATACAGAGGAACAATAACTTGCTTGCCTCTGTTCGTCAAAGTATTCTTCAGTAACCAAGTGATTGGATGAGCTGATTTAGCTACTTTTGCAATGTGCCCCCTAAACTTCAACTCCCTATCCACTGACACTCCCAAATCCCTGACCTCTTTAATCTCCTGCAGTACAGTTCCACCGATGTGGTATACTGCTGCTAATATTTTCACCCCAAAATGCATAACCTTACACTTTGCCACATTAAATTGGCATCCATTCTCCTTAGCCCAGTACTCCAATCTATCCAAATCATCCTGCAAAATTTTGACATCATGTGCATTCACTATTGCTCTACCCAATTTTGCATCATCAGCAAACAAATGAACTGTTCCTCTCAGATCCTTTCCTATATCGTTAATGAACAAATTAAATAGTAGTGGTCCAAGAACAGAACCCTGCGGCGCACCACTAGTCACAGATCGTCTTTTGGACTCTACCCCTGAATAAACTACTCTCTGATATCTCTCCATCAACCACCCTCCTATCCATCTCAGCAACCCTAAATCCATCCCCATATGCTTCAGTTTATTGATTAGAATTCCATGTAGTATCCTGTCAAAGGCCTTAGCAAGGTCCAGCAGTATCACTGTATACCCATTACTTTTATCCAGTTCAGCCATCACTGTGTTATAAAACGTAAGCAAGTTAGTGAGGCATGATCTACCCTTCACAAAACCATGCTGTCCCCATACAGTATCCCATTTTCATCTATTCATTCCTGTATTTTTCTCTTGACTACTTTCTCCAAAACCTTGACAACGACTCCTGTTATGCTGATTGGTTGGTAATTTGCAACAGCAGTCTTGGAACCTCCTTTATGCAGTGGAACTATTTTCCCCTTTTTCCACCCCCTCGGGACTAACTCAGACCCGAGACTCAAACAAAATGGTCAAGGGCACTGACAATTCTTTAGCCGCTTCACGTGAGACCCGAGCTGGTATACCATCCAATCCCACAGATTTATTCACATTAAGCTTTTGTAATATACTATTCACCTCCATTTCATTCACTTCAATTCCCGTATAAGCTATTGCTTCATTCATTCCTGCAATATCACCACCTGGATGATATACTCTTGCAAAGTGCTCTCTCAGTAATTCCACTATATCAACTGATTCAGTTACCTCCCTACCATCGGCATTCCTTAAAATCATTCTGCCGTATACATTGTTTCTTTTACTTGCAGCATATCGAAAAAACTGTTTGGGATTCTCTTTAGCTTGCATGGCTAATTTCCTTTCATAATCCACTTTTGCTTTTCTTACCACACTCGTTACCTTTCTGGCCTGTGCTTTATACTGTTCATGGGCCTGCAGGTCACCTTTCTCCTTAAATTCCCACCACAGTTGTTTCTTTTTTTGCAGCTCAAGCTTAATGGTGTTATTCATCCATTTAACCCCTACTTGATTTACTATCCAGACTCTATGTATACAATCAGCCATTACCTCTTTCAAACGCTCCTTTACCGCTTCCCATGCATTATCAATCTCCAGCCCTTGCAGTTGTACATGCCATGGCACTGAACCAAGCAATCTCCTAAGCTTGTTATACTTACCAGTCTAGTAATTCCACATGTACCCTTTCTTAATTGAAAATTCCACGCATTTAGCCACTTCCCAGGTCAAGACATTATGATCACTCTCACCAATTGGTGGCAACATGATCATATTCATTACAGTCAAATTCTCAGATGCAATTAGACTAGACTCTAAACTATGGGTTAGAGAGTAAAGCACTCTCTAACCCCTAGTATATTCCATTACATGCTGTCTCCGGTAGTTTTCTCTTAATAACTGCATAAAATCCAATTCTTTCCTCCCATCTGTCCTCTCCTCTTTCCAATCAATGTTACCATAGTTGAAATCTCCCATAATAATTACCATCCTTCCACTCATTTCTTCTATTTGTCTATGCACATTCTATCCACCATCTATTCTATCACCTGGTTATAGCAGTACCCAACTGTATATTTTATTCCACTAGTCTCAATCTCACACCAAATAGCCTCAAATGTGCTCTCTTCACTATCCTGCAGTTCATCTTCAATTCTCGGCTGTAGTTCATCAGCTATCATCAGTAACACTCCTCCCCCATTATTTTCTCTCTGTCCTTCCTAAACACTATACCCTTCACATTCCATCCCACTAGCTATATCATCTTCTGTCAACCATGTCTCACTAATGCCAATAACCTGTGGCTAGGAAGAGCCAACCAAGGCCAAAAATTCTTCTTTCTTGGAAGATTTGTTGTCCGTACCATCTCAGGCATATTATACACATTCTTATACTCAACCGCCTCCCTGATATCTGCATATCCACTTTCACTTCATTCAGCAACACTTTTTCCAGTCTCAGCACACCAAATCCATTCAGATGCAAACCATCCATCTTATATAAGTCCTTTCGCCCATCAAACTCACTCCATACGTCCACAAACTCCACACCACTCCTCTTGCATTACCTGCGCATAAGATCATTTGCAATTATGGCCCTCCTTCTCAACTCTTCTCTGTCATACAGCGGCAACAGATCTGGGATTAAATTAATCCCAAATTCACAGCGATTAATAACCTCAGTACTATTTACAGTTGACTCTATCACCTGTCTCCCTAGCAAATCCTGTTTCCCAATTTTTTGACCATTTACTCTATCCTTTATCAATAAATGTTCTAAATGTCAAGCGCCCAATCCATTTAAGTGCAAACCATCTCTCTTAAAATACTCCTTCCTTTTATCAAACTCATCCCAGACATTCATAAAATGAATATTCAATTTCATTTCATTGCAGAAGCTTTTACATAATCTTGACATCATTCCATTTACTATAATTGCTCTTCTGTGTAATTCATAACTATGAAATCTTGGTAGCACACGCATGATCTTTCCACTCTCGCTCTTTGCATTCATTGCTATCATTAAATCCTTCAAATCCTGTCTCACAGAAAATCTTTCGCTACCTAGATCATTCGTCCCTATAACTGCAATAATCTCACTCGCTCTATCTTTCTGCAATATCACAGCCTCAGTTATATCCTTAATCTTTGACCCAGTATAACATGCTTTAATTACTCTACCATCCTTCACACCCTTAATTATAGAATCCCCATACAGCACAATATCTTTTCTGCTCCTTTTTAACTTGACATCCTTTACCCCCCCCCACTGATGCTTGTTTTTGTCCCTGATCTTCTCTTACATTCTTTTGTATATATCGCTCAGCAATCTCTGTGTATGTATTTCTGCACTATTTATTCCATGCACACACTCATTTAATCCGTTACTAAATAATCTGTTATTCTCATTCCATGTCATTCTTAATCCCCCCATACTTTCTATTCCATAAAAAACAGTAGAACATATTGGAATGCTGAAGTATAGACTATACAATTTGGTCAGATCAAAATTATAAAATATATTACAGTCATTTAAAAATATCAGTTCCTTTGTCTCAGGAGAACTTGCACAACACAGTTTACTCCACATGCTTTTATCATAAATAGATGATAAATGGCAGTGAAGATAGCATAAATTCTTACATAAACCTGATTTGACATTAAATTAACATCTTACTGTACCCCGATTTAATCCTAAATGTTCGCTTAAACTTAAGTATACGATGTATATTGCTCTGTACTAAGTTCCATTTACACCATATAATTGTAGTGTTTAGAATATATCCTCTTTTGCACCTTATATGCCTTTTCTAGATTTAAAATTTAAATATTTTTTTATATGCCTATGATTTCTCAACGATTTGTCTTCTTACAGTAAACATATGGTTCTGACAATCTCCATACGAGCATAACCCAATTTGTTATTTTCTGGATTTCTCTTTAGCAATTTTTCTTATCTACTTCTCAAATATTATGCTTGCATAAATCTTACTAGAGGCATCCATTTGGGATATTCCTCTGCGATTCTCGCACTCAGTTTTATTCCCTTTATTGTAAATCGGTACTGTAAGAGCTGCACTCCAATTTTTCATGCCTTTTGAATTATGCAGTGTAAATTTCTCCTCCACATTTCAGCATTTCTGGACGAATTATCATTTACTGCAGCCGCTTTTCCACATTTCAAGGCTTTTTGATGGCTTTTCTACCTCTAGTATTGATATATATATATATATATATATATATATATACACACACACTCCTGATTACATTTCTCTTGACTATTTTCTACCGTTGTTCTGTCACTCCTATTTCATTTAACAATTTTTCCAAGTAATCACCGCAGACCTCCAGAATAGCAAAAAAAAAAAAACTCTTTAGTTTTTTTCCCCGCCGGAATCATCTCTGATTCATCAATTTTTCAATAACTTCCAGAATGTTTTGCCACTTTCATGATATTTCTCTTCTATAGTCGTGCCAGAGTTTTCCGATAACTTGTTTAGCTGTTTTCGCACATAAATTAAAGAATACAGAGAAAACAAAATAAGAAATCTAACGGCACATCTTCCCGGAAACTCGGTTTTAAATACCGAAAAACAAAGCCAGAAAAATGCATGCATATCGCTACAAAATACACTAGCGTTATTTCTATTCTTAGTTGCTCCTTCTGTAATCTAAGAACACTTTGAGCGAATTGAAAGGAAATGAGAAATTTGGATATGGTTTCTTTTTTGCGGACTGCCTCTTCAACTTCTTCAAACCCAGTGGGGTTTGAAGAAGTTGAAGAGGTACTTTTCAAACAAATCCACCACATCTTGGCGGATTCAATTTTTTTCCGGGTTTTCCACTGTCAACAGTAACAGTTAATAAGACTTCTTTTGTCTGCCTTATATATTCTCTTCATATAAAAATTATATGAATCGGTCTTTTACAAAAGATCTTTCAATCTCCGATCTTTTCTCAAATGGAGAAATCTTACCTAGAGACTCTGCTGTTATGTATTATCGAAACTAGCGGTCAAGGAAGGGGGGGGGACTTGGTATTTGCTGTACCATATGAAACATTCCAACAGGATTTAACTACTAGGTCAATTCCAGTGACTCAGGCCATGTAAAATGCTCACTTTAATCGCATGTATGATTTGTGGCCTAACGGAAAAATATGTGCCATTCAGATACAAACATAGGATTGAGAAAGATTGAAGGTTTTTTTTTACATGTAAATAACTTCTTCATTTATATTTGTAAATATCAGTACATCATAAACACAGTCAGTCAAGACACTTCCAAAATTTTGGGAGTGGTCTTACTGCAAAATGGGCTCCCTAACACTTTTAGATCAAACATAATCACGACTAATTTCCGTGTTATGACGTTTCGACAAGCTGGGATTGTTGATCGTGTTCCTCGCTTTAATATCCAGAGTATGGCATTTTGATTTACACAAAAATCAGCATATGGATTGAATGGTTGCATGTTTGAATGGTTTGGCATCTTTTGGTGATCTTTTAGTGAGGAATATTTTCAATAAATATGGAAGCAATATAAGGAGATGCATTGCTGCTCGAAATTCCCCTCCCAAACAAGGAGGACCGGATCAGTTGGCTACAAGAGCTGCTGAATCACTTGGTGCTAAGCATGGTACGACGTTGTGAGAGGTGCATCGCACTTCGGATTGACATATTCCGTTCTGAAATGTCTCTCCGCATAATTTTCTGTAAGCACTGTACGTTAATTCCTTAACTACGTCCTTAGGAAATCTGTCACTTTTTCCAAAAACGTATTGCAATTTAATTTGTACGGAATTTATAACACATTTTTTGTGTAATATAATGTATTAGTATGCTGGCAATCCACATTTGGCTGTAGTCATGAAAAGTTTTTCATATTCAGGTAAAAATGCAGTTCGTCCTTAGCTTTTGTACACCAGTGTAGTAGACCTAATTCATACTACAAAAAGCAACTTTACATCAAAGCTGTTCCATTCTTCCCAACCTAGAAGTGAGCAGTGGCTTTCGATTCGGTGAAAAGACAACTCACGTTGTATATGCTTATGCCCTTGGACGATATGTATTCGTTGTTGTTAAAGGTATTTGAGTAAATTTTAGAAAGACAAGGGCCCTTAGATGAAATTCGGGACATAAAACTGGCTACTTCTCATGCGAATACCTATAGGAACCATTTGCTTTCTCTGAGGTGGGACAGCGAGATGTGAAATGCTTGATTTTGCGAAGTAACGTGTTCAGATATTTTCTACAAGCGACATCCGATTGTCATTCATTCCTGAGTGTTAACTCTTTTTCTGTAGTCATCGTTGAACGTACAAGATTAAAACTACTTCTCAAACGAGTCATACATGTTCTTCATAATCCACCGAATTTGCGTACTGCTTAGTGACATTCTTTTTTTTTTTTTTTTCAGAAATTAGCGTTGTTCCATGGTTTTTGGTAGGATAGCGTATTTAGGATTTAATTTTAAAATCATGCGATCCCTACCTACTAATGTATAATTTTATATGCGGATATTTATACATCTGGGCACCTAGTTTTATTGCTATTATGTATGAAATTATGTACTGGATATGCATGTAAGGATTGACAGGCTTGTTAGTTTTAGGAAAGATCCGGAAGGAATGCCCACTTTTTCTTTTGAATTTTATGTGTTTCACATACAGTGTTATTAACAACCGTGATTTAACATTGAATTTAAATTTGGTTCCCATTTTTCATGTTTATTTATTCATTTTTGTTTAGTTTTTCTTACTGACCAGTCACAGATCGGGTAGCTTTGTGAAAGTTTGAACTGCATTTCTTCTAACATAAAGCAGTAATTATAATCAGTGCTTAATATCAACTGAACTCTAATTCATTATCCTGCTATAATTGTTAGCTTGTCTCATAAGTTGCCAGAATATGACTGTGGTAAAAATTCCTTAAACTCCAACAAGTTTAAGCTGCAGGACACCAGTTCGCTATTAGCCAACTACTCACATTAATTATACGCCGATATGAGAGTAGAAATTTGAAATGTTAATTAAATTAAAAAAGACCAATACATTAACTTATTTCAGTTTACGGGTGTGTTCATTTCGCTTTAAATTTAAATGCATGCGAATTCAGGTAAGTACTCCTATAATATAATATTTCTTAATTTCAAGAACACGAACTCATATTCTCCTACTCTTCGCTGGTGTATAGCATAAATGTTTTCGGCTGGCTACAAGTATAGCATTATTCTCTCATTAAACATGATAAAAATATCTTATTTAATTAACGAAATTCAAGGCATAAAGCATTTTAATTAGGTTTCTATTTTCATCTAACAAAAAAAAATCCTAATGTGCAATAACGGGGTTTATTCTCCTACTTTCAAAAAAAAAAAAGGGGTGGGGGCTGTGGTGATTGATATCAGGATACCTGCGTAATCTTGTGCTAACACGCATGCAAGATTGACAGAAGAAATATCCTATAGGTTTGATTCTAGTCACAGATTAGAACTTTTCATTATCCTTTTCATTACCCCATCAGCTCATCATTCCCGGCCCCACAAGCAAAATAAAATTCAATCAGACTAAGCTTCCTGCAGTGACTGGTCTTTAATCAAGTTTCAGAAGCAATAGGGTTAAATATTGGCTTGCACTCTTGCGCATATATAAAGCGTGGAGAATTTTGGTTATTTTATAGTTTGATAAATATGATACGTAAAGTTTAACAGCATTCAGATTTCGGTAACCAAGAAGTTATTGACAGTGAAGTGATAATAGGCAGGGTAAAATTTATAGTGATCACCAATTATAACAGGACTCGTCATGGGTGCCTCAATCTAGAGGAAGGAAAATAAACGTGAGAGTTTTTTTTTTATTTTTATTTTTTTTAATCTATAAAATGTTTAATACTGTGAGACTTACCTCAAGTGCGCTGGCGGAACCCTCTGGTCTCCAAAGGATGTCTTTAAAATAAGGAGAATAACAACTGAGAACAGCTTTGTGTGCGGGATAACTGCGGTTCCTTAACACGAGGTTAATATCAGTCATCTTGTTGTGTCTCCATAGTACCGCTATGTATTCGCCCAGACGCGCGTGGTGCTCCTCATCCGCATCGACATCTTTCGTTGCCACCCACCATGTGTTATTGTTGCTACTTGAAGATGATTCACTTGTAGCGACGTGTTGACTCTCCTTTTCATTGTGCTTGTTACTTCCAATAATGTCGTGGACTAATTCAGCAGCTGAAGCCTTTTTAAAAAGAAAAAAAAAGCCATCTTAGATAGTATTAAAAAGTTCACAGAACGGGATTGGGATAGCTAGGTTGTGGATATATTCGTGTATTGAGCAAGAGTAAATTCCATCATATCATGCAAGGGGGATTCTATCGAATTTTTTTTAATCTTTATTCAAAACGAAAAAAAATCGAAAAGATAACAGCCTATGTTGACATTGCTAAACACTTAGACGGATAAAACTGCATATGTTGCCTCAAACATGACAGGAAAGAAAACTTGATTACTCTGAAACCACGGCAATTTCATGGGAATAAAAAAAGGATTAAAAACAGAAATTGTGGTACATGGTTCTGTATCATGCTGATACAAATAATAAAATAATCGTAGACTATCATAAAAAGGTGTTCCGTAGTAGCACTTAGTATGACAATTGAATTGACATTGAACAACTTTTGGCAAACATACTGAAGGCATAACTTTGCCTTGAAACGAATTGACACATTCTAATAGTGATCCCAAATACAAAATTAAATCAATTTCAACAAGCCATTTAATAATTGTAATTCGAATTGTTTCGCCAGGTTCCATTTATGTCGGGGGATTTTGTGATTTCAAATTTTTGTCAATAACAACAACAAAAATAGAAACTTTCAAGAATTTTGAACGGAGGACTAGTTTAACTATAGGCAGAATAACTGATTATAAGTTTTCTGATGCCTTGAATTCTCCCCTCCCCTTATAACATATATATACCCATTCTTTTGCACTACAGCCCCATGTAGGGCCTTGGCCTCCCATTTTCGGGTTTCATAACTCACTACAAGTGGGGTCGTTACTCCCCACTCTCAACTACGTGTAATTGTCTGTGAAGCGTTGTATTCTTAATACCGGTTTGCCTGCTTTGCGGGAGGAAAAACCCCAGATAAACTGGGGAGAATAACCCTGCAGTCCACACCCAAGATCGGCTAACTTGCCTCCCTCGATTAATGCGCCTAATGCGTTCTTTAAAACAGGCGCATTAATCGAAAACGCACTAATCGAATATAACAACCTATGGGAAAAAGTATAATTCGTTCCTCAAGTTTTTTTGACCTTTGATTTTTTTATAAAAGAAGTAGGGTATGTCTCAGGGCCTACTTAAAGGAAAACCATGAAGCTGAAAAATACAATAAAACATATTCAGAATATAAATTTATTATTCTACTTCTTAACAAAGAATTGAGCTAACGTAGTTTGGCGGGCATTTTGTTTCTTTTTTTCATATAACATGGTATGGCCCTATTGCCTTTTCTACTCAATTGAAAATTTTACTGCTTCTCTCTTCTCCAGGGTCAGCCTCCAAGCATTGCGGCTTAAAAACTTCGGTATTTTTCGTGCAACCGAAAAAAGTATTTCGGTTGCACGAAAAATATTTTCACTTTGTTTCTGTCAAATCTCTTTGGGCTTGTCAGTGATTAAATTTTGTTCATATTCTTCAGGATCTTCCCACTGTGCATCTAAATTTAGCAGGTTGGAATTACTCAATTTCTCAGAATGAGATTTAATTAACTTAGATTCATTTGAAAAGCCTCTAAAATCATTTGCACAATGTAGAAGAATGTGCTTCCAAACGGCTCGCATATTGCTAGCAGTAATTTCATTCGACTTTATAACCAGGCTGAGATTTCTCTGATTTGGCCAGAAAAGTCTTGAAAGGCATTCGGTTCAAAAAAAAAAAAAAGGCCAGTTGCATCTTCATTAAATATTTGTTGGTCATAATAGCCACCTTCTTACACAATTTTCTTCAAAATCTCTGGATAATTTGCGGCCACCTCCATATCT